>NC_084560.2:16905420-17015420 GCF_033978685.3 Nerophis lumbriciformis | reverse complement strand
AAACTAGGTAGTAGTGACCATGTAATGAAAATGTATTGCACTTAAAAAAATACAAATAATAATAATAATAATAATAATAATAATAATAATAATAAATAAATGATAAATGGGTTGTACTTGTATAGCGCTTTTCTACCTTCAAGGTACTCAAAGCGCTTTGACACTACTTCCACATTTACCCATTCACACACACATTCACACACTGATGGAGGGAGCTGCCATGCAAGGCGCTAACCAGCACCCATCAGGAGCAAGGGTGAAGTGTCTTGCTCAGGACACAACGGACATGACGAGGTTGGTACTAGGTGGGGATTGAACCAGGGACCCTTGGGCCGCGCACGGCCATTCTTCCACTGCGCCACGCCGTCCCAATAATAAATTAAATTCAAAAGTAAAAAGTAAATAATGGGGGTATACATGTAGATAAAATAGAAAATATAACAACAAGAATGAAAATAAAAAGCAACAATAAGAATAAAAATATAACAGTAGAAATAACAATATAACAAGAGAAACTAGGCAGTAGTGACCATGTTATAAAAATGTATTGCATTTAAAAAATAATAATAATAATAATAAATTCAATTAAAATGTAAAAAGTAAATATTGGGGGTATAAATGCAAATAAAATAGAAAATATAACAATAAGAATACAAATAAAAAGCAACAATAAGAATACAAATATAATAGTAAAAATGAGAATATAACAAGAGAAGTTAGGCAGTAGTGACCATGTTATGAAAATGAATTGCACTTAAAAAAATACAAATAATAATACTAATAATAATAAATTAAATTAAAAAGTAAAAAGTAAATAATGGGGGTATAAATGGAAATAAAATAGAAAATATAACAATAAGAATACAAATATAAAGCAACAATAAGAATAAAAATATAACAGTAAAAATAAGAATATAACAAGATAAACTAGGCAGTAGTGACCATGTTATGAAAATGTATTGCACTTGAAAAATACAAATAATAATAAAAATAATTTCAGGTGTGAGGTGATCTGGTGATCACTTCCTGAGGATCCTTGATGCCTGGTCTGGATCGCCTGCTGATCCTGAGCCAGTGCAGAATGGATGGATATATACAATATCTGGGTACTTTTTTCTAATAATGTCTATACTGTATAACTTTGAGTTGTTAAAGGTCAAGTGCACCTCTCTCTCCTCAAGTGTGCATGTGAGTGTGGATGTGTGCATGTATGAAGACTCTGAGTGGGCAAAGTATGATTGACAAATGTGATTTTAACTGTAAAATTCAATAACAAATATATTTGCAAAAAGTAAAGTAATTATCATTGAAAAGAAACATTCTCAAGAGCATTCATTTTCAGTAAGAATATAGCAGCCAAGCGTAACGTCCTCCAGGAGGCGAAACCTATGATTTTTTGCCCTCTTCCTGTCAGCATTTTTCTGCGACGGAACAGTATTAGCATTGTCTGGTCCCCGGTAAATAACGCGCCCTCATTCCGTCACCGTGAAGAGGAAGAGCATTTGACTACAATGGGCTATTATTGGCTATAATAGGGATGAAGCGGACTCTCAGGAGAGACCAGGAGACTTGTGAACTGGAAATGTCTACTGTTCATCACGCCACTTTGCAGCCAATGTTTTCTCTGCAAGAGCGGCATCGACGCCCCGAGGTAACCTGTACCGATGCCCCCTTTCATTTGCGCAGTGCAGTTTCGCCTTCGGCTTGAGTGAAAACTGCTGTGAGGTGTTGCAGAAAGTAGACCAGCCACCGCTAAACTCAAAGATCCCTCTTTTTACTAATATAATCTTAGAGAAAATGTTAATTTAAAACATTTGTACGCACGTACAACACTTAAGACCTTCAGTATATAAGTATATGGAATTAAATGATTAAGCAAAGGAATCAAACAAAGTACTAATATGATCCACTTCAAGTAACTCTTGAAACTTAAAGTGTTTACAAAGTACAAAGAAGAAGAACCATGATAAACATTCTGAATTTATTTCATCCATCCATTCATTTTCTAGATAATCTTACTCATCTCACCATATGAAATATAACTTACTTCACTATTTTTTATTTATTTATTTATATTTTATGTTATTACTTATGGAGTATATTGTGACTAAATAGAGAACAGGAAGTGAACACAAATGTTAGCAACTGCCATGTAAAGGTAAAATGATAAATGATAAATGGGTTGTACTTGTATAGCGCTTTTCTACCTTCAAGGTACTCAAAGCGCTTTGACACTACTTCCACATTTACCCATTCACACACACATTCACACACTGATGGAGGGAGCTGCCATGCAAGGCGCTAACCAGCACCCATCAGGAGCAAGGGTGAAGTGTCTTACTCAGGACACAACGGACATGACGAGGTTGGTACTAGGTGGGGATTGAACCAGGGACCCTCGGGTTGCGCACGGCCACTCTCCCACTGCGCCATGCCGTCAAAAGGGTAGGATTAAATAAGCTCTGCTTCTTCCTACTCCTTTTCGAACATGTTGAATAGAGGAACTGGAAAGTGTGATGCATCATGTTGCATGCATGCATGTTCCAAATAAATTGTGATGCATCATGTTGTACGCATGCATGTTCCAAATAAATTGTGATGCATCATGTTGTACGCATGCATGTTCCAAATAAATTGTGATGCATCATGTTGTACGCATGCATGTTCCAAATACATTGTGATGCATCATGTTGTACGCATGCATGTTCCAAATACATTGTGATGCATCATGTTGTTTGCTCCAAATAAATTGTGATGCATCATGTTGCATGCTCAAAAAAAATTGTGATACATCATGTTGTATGCATGCATGTTACAAATAAATTGTGATGCATCATGTTGCATGCATGCATGTTCCAGATAAATTGTGATGCATCATGTTGTACGTATGCATGTTCCAAATAAATTGTGATGCATCATGTTGTATGTATGCATGTTCCAAATAAATTGTGATGCATCATGTTGTACGTATGCATGTTCCAAATAAATTGTGATGTATCATGTTGTATGTATGCATGTTCCAAATAAATTGTGATGCATCATGTTGTACATATGCATGTTCCAAATAAATTGTGATGTATCATGTTGTATGCATGCGTGTTCCAAATAAATTGTGATGCATCATGTTGTACGCATGCATGTTCCAAATAAATTGTGATGCATCATGTTGTACGCATGCATGTTCCAAATAAATTATGATAAATGATAAATGATAAATGGGTTGTACTTGTATAGCGCTTTTCTACCTTCAAGGTACTCAAAGCGCTTTGACACTACTTCCACATTTACCCATTCACACACACATTCACACACTGATGGAGGGAGCTGCCATGCAAGGCGCTAACCAGCACCCATCAGGAGCAAGGGTGAAGTGTCTTGCTCAGGACACAACGGACATGACGAGGTTGGTACTAGGTGGGGATTGAACCAGGGACCCTCACGGCCACTCTTCCACTGCGCCACGCTGTCCCTAATGTTGTTTGCTCCAAATAAATTGTGATGCATCATGTTGTATGCATGCATGTTCCAAATAAATTGTGATGCATCATGTTGCATGCATGCATGTTCCAAATAAATTGTGATGCATCATGTTGTATGCATGAATGTTCCAAATACATTGTGATGCATCATGTTTTATGCATGCATGTTCCAAATAAATTGTGATGCATCATGTTGTACGCTTGCATGTTCCAAATAAATTGTGATGCATCATGTTGCATGCATGCATGTTCCAAATAAATTGTGATGCATCATGTTGTATGCATGAATGTTCCAAATACATTGTGATGCATCATGTTGTATGCATGCATGTTCCAAATACAATGTGATGCATCATGTTGTATGCATGATGTATGTTCCAAATAAATTGTGATGCATCATGTTGTACGCATGCATGTTCCAAATAAATTGTAATGCATCATGTTGTACGCATGCACGTTACAAATAAATTGTGATGCATCATGTTGTATGCACGCATGTTCCAAATAAATTGTGATGCATCATGTTGTATGCATGAATGTTCCAAATACATTGTGATGCATCATGTTGTATGCATGCATGTTCCAAATACAATGTGATGCATCATGTTGTATGCATGATGTATGTTCCAAATAAATTGTGATGCATCATGTTGTACGCATGCATGTTCCAAATAAATTGTGATGCATCATGTTGTACGCATGCACGTTACAAATAAATTGTGATGCATCATGTTGTATGCACGCATGTTCCAAATAAATTGTGATGCATCATGTTGCATGCTTGCGTGTTCCAAAAAAATTGTGATGCATCATGTTGCATGCATGCCTGTTTTAAACAAATCAGTAAATCACTGACACATCACAGATGTGTAAGTTACCCATGTCTTGGGCACTAATACACCCCCATACCATCACAGATGCTGGCTTTTCAACTTTGCGTCTAGAACAATCCGGATGGTTCTTTTCCTCTTTGGTCCGGAGGACACGACGTCCGCAGTTTCCAAACACAATTTGAAATGTGGACTCGTCAGACCACAGAACACTTTTCCACTTTGTATCAGTCCATCTTAGATGAGCTCGGGCCCAGCGAAGCCGGTGGCGTTTCTGGGTGTTGTTGATAAATGGCTTTTGCTTTGCATAGTAGAGTTTTAACTTGCACTTACAGATGTAGCGACCAACTGTAGTTACTGACAGTGGGTTTCTGAAGTGTTCCTGAGCCCATGTGGTGATATCCTTTACACACTGATGTCGCTTTTTGATGCGGTACCGCCTGAGGGATCGAAGGTCTGTAATATAATCACTTACGTGCGGTGATTTCTCCAGATTCTCTGAACCTTTTGATGATATTACGGAGCGTAGATGGTGAAATCCCTAAATTCCTTGCAATAGCTTGTTGAAAAATGTTTTTCTTAAACTGTTGGACAATTTGCTCAGGCATTTGTTGACAAAGTGGTGACCCTCGCCCCATCCTTGTTTGTGAATGACTGAGCATTTCATGGAAGCCACTTTTATACCCAAGCATGGCACCCACCTGTTCCCAATTAGCCTGTTCACCTGTGGGATGTTCCAAATAAGTGTTTGATGAGCATTCCTCAACTTTCTCAGTCTTTTTTGCCATTTATGTCAGCTTTTTTGCAACATGTTGCAGGCATCAAATTCCAAACGAGCTAATATTTGCAAAAAATAAAGTTTTCCAGTGTGAACATTAAGTATCTTGTCTTTGCAGTCCATTCAATTGAATATAAGTTGAAAAGGGTTAGCAAATCATTGTATTCTGTTTTTATTTACCATTTACACAACGTGACAACTACACCGGTTTTGGGTTTTGTAGAAAAAAAATCATAATGCGACCCCTTTAATATACAACATGTATTTTTCATTTTTCAGTTGTAGCCCTTGGTGGGAAAAGTATGGACACCCCTGGTATAGGTGGCAAAAAACGAAAACTTTTTTTTTTTACATAATTTGGAAAAAAAAATGCAACAGATTTCTTAGGGCCCTATTTTTAAGTACCAGTTTTTGCCCAAGGTCATGCACAAAATAAATACAGACAACATATTTACCGTATAAATCAGGGGTGTCTGAGTCATTTTATCTCAGGGGCCGCATGGAGGAACATCTGTGCAAATGCGGGCTGGACTATTAAAATCTTGGCATTAAAAATAAAAAAATAAAGACAACTTCAGACTGTTTTCTTTGTCTTACTTTGGCCAAAAATAGAACAAACATTCTGCAGATATTACAATAAAAATATAGAAAAAAATATACCGTCAGCGATAAAGTTTAGATCCATGAAGGAAAGAAGAAAGTGAATGAATGTTTATAACTGAATACATTTACATATGTATAAAAATGTGTTTTCTTTTGTATTATTTTTTTTTTAATGAATGAAGTAACGTTTATGACAACCTTTTTCCAGAACACAATATATAATGTGAGATATAACAGGATAATGCATACATTTATCATTTGTTTTCAATACGCTTACAAAAAAGTGGGACCCCAAAAACTAATCAAATATCATCCCGGGGGCCATAGATCATTCATTCACGGGCCTTATCTGGCCCGCAGGCCTTGACTTTGACACCAATGGTATGAATTCTATTTGTATTTTATTGTATTTTTTATTTTATAAACCTTTATTTATAAATTGCAACATTTACAAACAATTGAGAAATAATAATAATCAAAATAAGTACAAAAACAGTATAAAACTGCGCCAGGAGGTTGTAAACTCAATAAAGTAACTAAAATACATCCATCCATCCATCCATCCATCCATCTTCTTCCGCTTATCCGAGGTCGGGTCGCGGGGGCAGCAGCTTAAGCAGGGAAGCCCAGACTTCCCTCTCCCCAGCCACTTCGTCCAGCTCCTCCCGGGGGATCCCGAGGCGTTCCCAGGCCAGCCGGGAGACATACCGTATTTTCCGCACTATAAGGCGCACCTAAAAACCACAATTTTTCTCAAAAGCTGACAGTGCGCCTAATAACCCGGTGCGCTTTATTACGATTCATTTTCATAAAGTTTCGGTCTCGCAACTTCGGTAAACAGCCGCCATCTTTTTTCCCGGTAGAACAGGAAGCGCTTCTTCTTCTACGCAAGCAACCGCCAAGGAAAGCACCCGCCCCCATAGAACAGGAAGCGCTTCACCCGCCCCCATAGAACAGGAAGCGCTTCACCCGCCCCCGGAAGAAGAAGAAAAAACGCGCGGATATCACCGTACGTTTCATTTCCTGTTTACATCTGTAAAGACCACAAAATGGCTCCTACTACGCGACAAGGATCCGGATCATAAAAAGACGCAATCTCTCCATCCGCACACGGATTACTACCGTATTTCACAGCAACTGATATTCCTGTGAACTGCACTGTGGAACGGGAGCACGTACGGTGAATATTCGCACCACAGGGAATGAGGAGTCATCCTTCACTGTGGTTCTAGCTTGCCATGCTAACTTCCACCCATCCAAAAGAGACCTTTCCAGCCGGCGTCATCATAAAAGCTAACTCGAAGGGATGGATGGATGAAGAAAAGATGAGCGAGTGGTTAAGGGAAGTTTACGCGAAGAGGCCGGGTGGCTTTTTTCACACAGCTCCGAAGGCGAACACACCTTCACTAAGACGGGCAGATAGCGCCGGTCGACATACGCCAACATCTGCCAGTGGATCGTAAATGCCTGGGCAGATAGTTTCGGTCACAACTGTGGTCCGAGCTTTCCGGAAGGCAGGATTCACAGAACTGCTGCACAACAACAGCGACACTGAATCCGATGACTTCGACGAGGCGGAGCCGGCCATTTTTGGATCCCACGCTTGCGCAACTTTTCAATTCGGACACCGAAGACGAAGAATTCGAAGGATTTACGAATGAAGAATAACTTCAGAAGGTGAGCGCTATGTTTATTTTGTGTGTTGTGACATTAACGTTCGAGCAACATTATGTTGCTATTTATTGCTCTACACCATTTTGAATTTTACTATGTTTGTGATTGCACATTTGCGTACATTTTGGGACAGAGTTGTTAGAACGCTGGTTTTCAATATATTATTAAAGTTTGACTGAACTATCTGACTGTTTTTTTGACATTCACTTTAGCGCAGCGTTTTTTTGACATTCACTTTAGCGCAGCGTAGGCGCGGCTTTTAGTCCGGGGCGGCTTATTGGTGGACAAAATTATGAAATATGTAATTCATAGAAGGTGCGGCTAATAATCCGGTGCGCCTTATAGTGCGGAAAATACGGTAGTCTTCCCAGCGTGTCCTGGGTCTTCCCCGTGGCCTCCTACCGGTCGGACGTGCCCGAAACACCTTCCTAGGGAGGCGTTCGGGTGGCATCCTGACCAGATGCCCGAACCACCTCATCTGGCTCCTCTCGATGTGGAGGAGCAGCGGCTTTACTTTGAGCTCCCCCCGAATGACAGAGCTTCTCACCCTATCTCTAAGGGAGAGCCCCGCCACTCGGCGGAGGAAACTCATTTCGGCCGCTTGTACCCGTGATCTTGTCCTTTCGGTCATGACCCAAAGCTCATGACCATAGGTGCGGATGGGAACGTAGATCGACCGGTAAATCGAAAGCTTTGCCTTCCGGCTCAGCTCCTTCTTCACCACAACGGATCGATACAGCGTCCGCATTACTGAAGACGCCGCACCGATCCGCCTGTCGATCTCACGATCCACTCTTCCCCCACTCGTGAACAAGACTCCGAGGTACTTGAACTCCTCTACTTGGGGCAAGATCTCCTCCCCAACCCGGAGATGGCAGTCCACCCTTTTCCGGGAGAGAACCATGGACTCGGACTTGGAGGTGCTGATTCCCATCCCAGTCGCTTCACACTCGGCTGCGAACCGATCCAGTGAGAGCTGAAGATCTTGGCCGGAGGAAGCCATCAGGACCACATCATCTGCAAATAGCAGTGACCTAATCCTGCAGCCACCAAACCAGATCCCCTCAACGCCCTGACTGCGCCTAGAAATTCTGTCCATAATGGTTATGAACAGAATCGGTGACAAAGGGCAGCCTTGGCGGAGTCCAACCCTCACTGGAAACGTGTCCGACTTACTGCCGGCAATGCGGACCAAGCTCTGACACTGATTATACAGGGAGCGAACTGCCACAATAAGACAGTCCGTTACCCCATACTCTCTGAGCACTCCCCACAGGACTTCCCGGGGTACACGGTCGAATGCCTTCTCCAAGTCCACAAAGCACATGTAGACTGGTTGGGCAAACTCCCATGCACCCTCAAGGACCCTGCCGAGAGTATAGAGCTGGTCCACAGTTCCACGACCAGGACGAAAACCACACTGTTCCTCCTGAATCCGAGGTTCGACTATCCGGCGTAGCCTCCTCTCCAGTACACCTGAATAGACCTTACCGGGAAGGCTGAGGAGTGTGATCCCACGATAGTTGGAACACACCCTCCGGTTCCCCTTCTTAAAGAGAGGAACCACCACCCCGGTCTGCCAATCCAGAGGTACCGCCCCCGATGTCCACGCGATGTTGCAGAGTCTTGTCAACCAAGACAGCCCCACAACATCCAGAGCCTTAAGGAACTCCGGGCGGATCTCATCCACCCCCGGGGCCTTGCCACCGAGGAGCTTTTTAACTACCTCGGCAACCTCAGCCCCAGAAATAGGAGAGCCCACCACAGATTCCCCAGGCCCTGCTTCCTTATAGGAACACGTGCTGGTAGGATTGAGGAGGTCTTCGAAGTATTCCCTCCACCGATCCACAACATCCGCAGTCGAGGTCAGCAGAGCACCATCCCCAACTGCGGCCTAGGGTGTCCTGGTGCCAAGTGCACATATGGACACCCTTATGTTTGAACATGGTGTTTGTTATCGACAATCTGTGACGAGCACAAAAGTCCAATAACAGAACACCACTCGGGTTCAGATCCGGGCGGCCATTCTTCCCAATCACACCTCTCCAGGTTTCACTGTCGCTGCCAACATGAGCGTTGAAGTCCCCCAGTAGAACGAGGGAATCACCCGGGGGAGCACTCTCCAGTACTCCCTCGAGTGAATCCAAAAAGGGTGGGTACTCTGAGCTGCTGTTTGGCGCATAAACGCAAACAACAGTCAGGACCCGTCCCCCCACCCGAAGGCGGAGGGAAGCTACCCTCTCGTCCACCGGGTTGAACTTCAACGTGCAGGCTTTGAGCCGAGGGGCAACAAGAATTGCCACCCCAGCCCGTCGCCTCTCACTGCCGGCAACGCCAGAGTGGAAGAGAGTCCAGCCCCTCTCAAGAGAAGTGGTTCCAGAGCCCTTGCTGTGCGTCGAAGTGAGTCCGACTATATCTAGCCGGAACTTCTCCACCTCACGCACTAGCTCAGGCTCCTTTCCCCCCAGCGAAGTGACGTTCCACGTCCCAAGAGCCAGCTTATGTAGCCGAGGATCGGACCGCCAAGTGCCCTGCCCTCGGCTGCCGCCCAGCTCACACTGCACCTGACCTCTATGGCCCCTGCTATGGGTGGTGAGCCCATTGGAGGGGGGACCCACGTTGCCTCTTCGGGCTGTGCCCGGCCGGGCCCCATGGGGGCTCGCCATCGTGCCCCACCTCCGGGCCTGGCTCCAGAGGGGGGCCCCGGTGACCCGCGTCCGGGCGAGGGAAATCTGGGTCCTTGGTTTGTGTTCTTCATCGAGGTCTTCGAGCTGCTCTTTGTCTGATCCTGCTCACACAAGTTCAGTAAATAATTCAAATTTGGAACACAGCATCATCGTTTTCACAGCTTTTTGGTTGTTAGAGGTAGAGTGTTTTAACGTAGAGTTCTAATTCTTTTTTAAAGGCACAAAAAAGAGGTCAGGTATTGAGAAACTTACATTTATGAATATAATTTAGTTTGTTTGAGATGTTTTTTTGTTTTTTTTAATTGTATAAACCTTTATTTATAAATTGCAACATTTACAAAAAATTGAGAAATAATAACAATCAAAATAAGTACAAAATAAGTACAAAAACAGTACAAAACAGTGCCAGGGGGTTGTAAACTCAATAAAGTAACTAAAATAGAATGCAATATATATATATATATATATATATATATATATATATATATATATATATATATATATATATATATATATATATATATATATATATACACTGCAAAAAGTCAGTGTTCAAAAACAAGAAAACAAAAAACAAAAATTAGGGGTATTTTATTTGAACTAAGCAAAATTATCTGCCAATACAACAAGAAAATTTGGCTTGTCAAGACTTTCCAAAACAAGTAAAATTAGCTAACCTCAATTAACCCAAAAATACCTTAAAATAAGTATATTCTCACTAATAACAAGTGCACTTTTCTTGGTAGAAAAAAAAATAGACCTTTTTGCTCAATAAGTTGAAAAATATTCTTAAATTAAGTAAATGCTAGTGCCATTATCTTGACATAATGATATGCGCTCGGCATCATGATTTTTTTTTTCCATGCTTGAAGTAAGAAATTATTACTTTAAAAAAGTAATTTTATACTTGTGAGTGTTGATGACACAGCTTTGCAACAGTTGATATTCTAGTTTCAAGCATGTTTTACTCAATATAGGTCATCAAATCTCAGCAACAAGCTGTAATATCTTACTGAGATCATTTAGGACCAAAACCCTTAAAACAAGTAAAACACTCTAACATAAAATCTGCTGAGTGAGAAGAATTATCTTATCAGACAGAAAATAAGCAAAAATCACCCTTATTTGAGATATTTCATCTTACTTAGATTTCAGTTGTTGCAGTGTATATATATATATATATATATATATATATATATATATATATATATATACAACAAAGTGCAAAGCCATAGGCTCACACAAGTTCAGTAAATCATTTAAATTTGGAACACAGCATCATCGTTTTCACAGCTTTTTGGTTGTTAGAGGTAGAGTGTTTTAACGTAGAGTTCTAATTCTTTTTTAAAGACACAAAAAACAGGTCGGGTATTGAGAAACTCACATTCCTCCTGGTATGAATAGTTGGGTTGCGTTGATGGTCTGTGACACCACCAGGGGAATGGGTCTTTTTAGTAGGAGTCTTGACAGTCTGCTTTATGACGCCTTGCAGTCGCATTTCTTTGTGGCCCCAGACCCTCCCTCTTGTCTTGTAACACGTTATCATCATTTCATCACTGATGCCATGGCAATAAGACAGGTCACCACTCTTCAAACATCCCCTCTATGTCCTCTTCAGACGTTAACCCCCCTCCTTCCCCCGGTGCTGACCCACTACTTTTCCACCCCCCCACCCACCCGCCCCCTTGACCGGACCCCTCTCCCCGGTACAGGGTTCTGGCTGTCAGGCCCTCTCCTGTGAGTGCGGCTGCTGTGATTTCCTCTGGGCCATCAGGTGGGCTGCTGCTAACTAGCCAAGCCTGAGACAGGGTGACCTCAAACCTCAACATGATGGGTCTGAATCAACAATGTGTTCGCCTAAACAGGGAGGGAGAGACCAAACAAGGCTGCCCGTCTGCAGGCCAGCCGACAACGCTGCATCTCAAAGTTATGCGTTTTTGTGGACGTTTTTCTCGGACGTCAGCGTTTTGAAAGTGAAGTTGAAAAAAAGCGCCTGGGGGGTAGGGGCGGGGGGTTTGACTCCAATATTTTTCACTTGTGCAAAGTGATCTGTCATTATAGTTATCATTAATATTAAATACATATACATTCACTGTACAAACATACATATACACATACTGTACATATACAAGTACATATGCATACATACACTCATGCACATAATCACGTTTCATCAAACATAAATTAACGTTGTTGCCCGAGGGTAAACTGGGTAACAAATGGCACACTGACGAAGCTTAACCTATTTTCACTATAACAATCTACAAGGTTAATATAAGTTGCTTCTCTTTCTTCCCCTCCATTTTTCTGCATTCTTTTGTATCTCTAGTTATCATTACATATATGTATTGTTGCATTTGAACAACTGTATTGTCGATAATAGAAGTAAATTATTGGTATTGTTCATTATCAATAGTGATATTTATATTAGTATTTGTATTGCTGTAGTGTAATAATGCTCATTGTCATTTCTGTATTATTATTTATTTCGCTAACTGCTTCTTTGCTATCACTTTTACCATCATATTTGTACATATCCTATTTGCTGATGTTGCTCTATTGTTGTTGTTGTTGTTGTTATTGCTGTTTGCTGTTAATGTTTTTGTCTCTCTGTCTTATCCCCCTCTTGTCCCCACAATTTCCCCCTCTGTCTTCCTTTTTTTTCTCTTTCTATCCCCTCCTGCTCCGGCCCGGCTGCACAAAATGATAATATAAATACATTTAATAAAGTCAAATACAAATAAGGCAACAAGAGAAGTATCCCACACTTCTCTTTTGTAAAGAAAATCTGTACAGCCGATATGGGCATCTACATCTACTATATGATTTGCCTGAGAAGCTGGACAGGACAAAAATAAATAAATAGTTATCATTAATGCTCGTTCCCTTTTCCATCTCAAAGGGCCTTGTGTATTTTTTTTTTGGATCATTTTAATAGCAATTTCTGATATCCAGAATCCTACAAGTTGAGCTTCTTATTCAGGCTAATTATGCATTCACATGAGATCTAAATAGATGATACCTCAGAGCATAGGCGCCGATCTACATTTCTGCCAGTGGGTGCTCTGTGTGTGTGTATTAGTGTTGTCCCGATACCAATATGTTGGTACCGGTACCGGTACCAAAAGTATTTCGGTAATTTTCATTACTTTTCTAAATAAAAGGGACCACAAAAATTGTCATTATTGGCTTTATTTGAACAAAAAAATCTTAGAGTACACTAAACATATGTTTATTATTGCAATTTAGTCCTTAAATAAAAGAGTGAACATACTAGACAACTTGTCTTTTTGTAGTAAGTAAACAAACAAAGACTCCTAATTAGTCTGCTGACGTATTGTGTCATTTATCTATTTATTATTTTGTCTACTTTATGAGGGACAAACCGTAAAAAAATATTATTAATCTACTTGTTCATTTACTGTTAATATCTGTTTATTTTCTGTTGTAACATGTTCTATCTACACTTCTGTTAAAATGTAATAATCACTTATTCTTCTGTTGTTTGGATACTTTACATTAGTTTTGGATGACACCACACATTTAGGTATCGATCCGATACCAAATAGTTACAGGATCATACATTGGTCATATTCAAAGTCCTCATGTGTCCATGGACGTCTTTCCTGAGTTTAAAAACATAATATAAATAAAAAAATAAAAAATAAATTGATGTAATCATAATCTTAGTAGTATCGACTAGATAATGTAACTAATGTAACCTACTCAGTGGCCTAGTGGTTAGAGTGTCCGCCCTGAGATGGGTAGGTCGTGAGTTCAAACCCCGGCCGAGTCATGCCAAAGTCTATAAAAATGGGAGCCATCACTTACCTGCTTGGCACTCAGCATCAAGGGTTAGAATTGGGGGTTAAATCACCAAAAATGATTCCCGGGCGCGGCCACCGCTGCTGCCCACTACTTCCCTCACCTCCCAGGGGGCAATCAAGGGTGATGGGTCAAATGCAGAGATTAATTTTGCCACACCTAGTGTGTGTGTGCGACAATCATTGGTACTTTAATTTTAACTTAACTTAGATCAATCGTACGTGGTATCATTACAGTGGATGTTAGGTGTAGATCCAGCAATGACGTTTGTTTTATATTGTAGCGTCCTGGAAGAGTTGGTGCTGCAGGGAATTTTGGGAATTTGTTCTGTAGTGTTTATGTTGTGTCGCGGTGCAAATATTCTCCAAAAATGTGTTTGCCGTTGTTGTTTAGTGTGGTTTCACTATAGGGCACAGGTTTATGACAGTGTTGGCATTGTTCATACTGCCACCCTTAGTGTGACATGTACGGCTGTTGACTAAGTATGCTCTTCTTTCGCTCGTGTGCAGTGTGTTCAAAGTCAAGATGATTGTGTCATTAGTTCATTATCGGGCACAATGACATTTTGGTTTAGAATGTGTTAATTGTACAAACCCCGTTTCCATATGAGTTGGGAAATTGTGTTAGATGTAAATATAAACGGAATACAATGATTTGCAAATGTTTTTCAACCCATATTCAGTTGAATGCACTACAAAGACAAGATATTTGATGTTCAAACTCATAAACTTTATTTTTTTTTGCAAATAATCATTAACTTTAGAATTTGATGCTAGCAACACGTGACAAAGAAGTTGGGAAAAGTGGCAATGAATACTGATAAAGTTGAGGAATGCTCATCAAAGACTTATTTGGAACATCCCACAGGTGAACAGGCAAATTGGGAACAGGTGGATGCCATGATTGGGTATAAAAGTAGATTCCATGAAATGCTCAGTCATTCACAAACAAGGATGGGGCGAGGGTCACCACTTTGTCAACAAATGCATGAGCAAATTGTTGAACAGTTTAAGAAAAACCTTTCTCAACCAGCTATTGCAAGGAATTTAGGGATTTCACCATCTACGGTCCGTAATATCATCAAAGGGTTCAGAGAATCTGGAGAAATCACTGCACGTAAGCAGCTAAGCCCGTGACCTTCGATCCCTCAGGCTGTACTGCATCAACAAGGGACATCAGTGTGTAAAGAATATCACCACATGGGCTCAGGAACACTTCAGAAACCCACTGTCAGTAACTACAGTTGGTCGCTACATCTGTAAATGCAAGTTAAAACTCTCCTTTGCAAGGCGAAAACCGTTTACCAACAACACCCAGAAACGCCGTCGGCTTCACTGGGCCTGACCTCATCTAAGATGGACTGATACAAAGTGGAAAAGTGTTCTGTGGTCTGACGAGTCCACATTTCAAATTGTTTTTGGAAACTGTGGACGTCGTGTCCTTCGGACCAAAGAGGAAAAGAACCATCTGGATTGTTATAGGCGCGAAGTTGAAAAGCCAGTATCTGTGATGGTATGGGGGTGTATTAGTACCCAAGACATGGGTAACTTACACATCTGTGAAGGCGCCATTAATGCTGAAAGGTACATACAGGTTTTGGAGCAACGTATGTTGTCATCCAAGCAACGTTACCATGGACGCCCCTGTTTATTTCAGCAAGACAATGCCAAGCCACGTGTTACATCAACGTGGCTTCATAATAAAAGAGTGTGGGTACTAGACTGGCCTGTCTGTAGTCCAGACCTGTCTCCCATTGAAAATGTGTGACACATTATGAAGCCTAAAATACCACAACGGAGACCCCCGGACTGTTGAGCAACTTAAGCTGTACATCAAGCAAGAATAGTAGATAATTCCACCTGAGAAGCTTAAAAAATGTGTCTCCTCAGTTCCCAAACCTTTACTGAGTGTTGTTAAAAGGAAAGGCCATGTAACACAGTGGTGAACATGCCCTTTCCCAACTACTTTGGCACGTGTTGCAGCCATGAAATTCTAAGTGAATTATTATTTGCAAAAAAAAAAAAAAGTTTATGAGTTTGAACATCAAATATGTTGTCTTTGTAGTGCATTCAATTGAATATGGGTTGAAAATGATTTGCAAATCATTGTATTCCGTTTATATTTACATCTAACACAATTTCCCAACTCATATGGAAACGGGGTTTGTAGATTAAATAATTTGTGACTTTTTTATTATGCAAACTCGCCACAAAATCAACAACAACGACAAGATTTATTAAAAAAAAAAATGTTTTAAAGATTGAAAGTTGCCATCAATCCCACGTGGGTGCTCGGCATTGTCGGGATCGGCGCCTATGCCTCCGAGTATCAGGTGAGATCCTGTTGGTTAGTGAAGTGAAGTGAATTATCTTTATATAGCGCTTTTCTCTAGTGACTCAAAGCGCTTTACATAGTGAAACCCAATATCTAAGTTACATTTAACCCTTGTGTAATGTTCATATGGTTGTTACCCAGCCAGCGTTTGTGGGTCTGATGGACCCGTTGCACTTTGTGGCTTTTAATGCCTCACAATCAAACACTTTAATGTTAAAATACTGAACAGATGTTTACCTTATCCCAATAAATATCTGTTGAGTATTTCAACATAAAAGTGTTTGATTTTGAGGCATTAAAAGCCACAAAGTGCAACGGGTCCATCAGATCCCAATAAACATCTGTTCAGTATTTCAACACAAAAATGTTTGATTGTGAGGCATTAAAAGCCACAAAATGCAACGGGTCCATCAGACCCACAAACGCTGGCTGAGTAACAACAATATGAACGTTACACGGAAAATTTCTCTGCCAGTTTGTGCATCCCACAGGGATTCTTCTTTTGTGCTTCTGCACCTGCGGTTCCCACACAAGGTTGCAACATTGTTTGTCAACACTGTCTGCTCTCATTTTCTCGCACATTTGACCCTCTGATGTTCTGTGTACCTACACTCTGTCCTCCTCCTGTCTAGGCCTGCTGTGTGTGTGTGTGTGCGTGTGTGTGTGTGTGTGTGTGTGTGTGTGTGTGTGTGTGTGTGTGTGTGTGTGTGTGTGTGTGTGTGTGTGTGTGTGTGTGTGTGTGTGTGTGTGTGTGAACAGTCAATAGTGGATCTAACAGTTTGTGGGTCTGATGGACCCGTTGCATTTTGTGGCTTTTAATGCCTCACAATCAAACACTTTTATGTTAAAATACTGAACAGATGTTTACCTTATCCCAATAAACATCTTCTCAGAACATATGTTTACCTTATCCCAATAAACATCTTCTCAGTATTTCAACATAAAAGTGTTTGATTGTGAGGTATTAAAAGCCACAAATTGCAACTGGTCCATCAGACCCACAAACGCTGGCTGAGTAACAACAATATGAACGTTGCACGGAAAATTTCTCTGCCAGTTTCTGCATCCCACAGGGATTCTTCTTTTTGTGTTTCTGCACCTGCGTTCCCACACAAGGTTGCAACATTGTTTGTCAACACTGTCTGCTCTCCTTTTCTCGCACATTTGACAACCCTCTGATGTTCTGTGTACCTACACTCTGTCCTCCTCCTGTCTAGGCCTGCTGTGTGTGTATGTGTGTGTGTGTGTGTGTGTGTGTGTGTGTGTGTGTGTGTGTGTGTGTGTGTGTGTGTGTGTGTGTGTGTGTGTGTGTGTGTGTGTGTGTGTGTGTGTGTTGCAGTTAGTCCAGAACGCGGCAGCACGACTTTTAACAGGGGCCAGGAGACGCCAGCATATAACCCCAATCCTTGAGAGTTTGCACTGGCTCCCTGTTCATTTTAGAATTGATTTTAAAACCTTGCTGTTTGCTTTTAAAGCTTTACATGGACTTGCACCTAAGTATATCTCGGACCTCATCCAAACTTACAATCCTGCGCGCGCTCTGAGGTCCGAGAGCCAGCTCCAGCTCGTGGTGCCCAAGACCAGACTTAAAACCAGGGGAGACAGGGGCTTCCTCTGTGGTCGGCCCTAAACTCTGGAACACTCTGCCCCTCCATGTTCGAACTGCTCCCACAGTGGAGTGTTTTAAGTCTCGTCTTAAGACCCACTTTTATTCTCTGGCTTTTAACACAACATGAGTTGTGTGGTCCTCTGTCCTCTGTGTTTTTAAAATTTTGATTTCTATTTACTGTTTTAATTGGTTTTACCCTTTAAAATTGTTTTTAATCATATTTATTTAATGTTGTTTTTAATTGTGTTTAATATTGTTGTGCGGCACTTTGGAAACATGTTGTTGTTTAAATGTGCTATATAAATAAAGTGGATTGGATTGGATTGGATTGTGTGTGTGTGTGTGTGTGTGTGTGTGTGTGTGTGTGTGTGTGTGTGTGTGTGTGTGTGTGTGTGTGTGTGTGTGTGTGTGTGTGTGTGTGTGTGGTACACAGATCATCGATTCACACACTTCTATTAGCCCCGGGTCCAGTGGACCCGGACATCTTATATGTAATAGAAATGTGTAAGGGGGGATGTATGGTCTGTGGTCATTAAATATGTATTCTGGTATATGTTCTTCACAGAAAATGAGCCAAAGTCAGTGAGTCTCAGTTTGCAAAATGAATTAATTGTATCATTTTTCTTTGAATAAAAAATGAAAACGGGTCTCACAGACCCGAACACCACACAAGGGTGGCACTGGGAGCAGGTGGATAAAGTATCTTGCCCAAGGACACTAGGAGCGCAGAAGCGGGGATCGAACCTGGAACCCTCAAGTTGCTGGCACGGCCACTCTACCAACCGAGCTACACCGCCCCCCGGTTAGTGGATCGTTGTCACAAAATATTGACCGGTTAATTATTTCCGTGCCATTCCTTGGGGCCGCGGGCGTATTTGTCAGCATTTAGCTGCTAATAAAACGTGTTGACGCCACCAGTGAGAAGCTGAGGCCGTCTCTTTCCCCTCTCCTGGGTCTTCTTGCGCTTTTTCGAAATGTTTCAAACTTTTCCTCTCCCTCCATTCCCCCTGCGCCAGCCTCCCCATCATATCTGAAATGTGCTTACAGCAGTGGCCGTCTTTTGCTTGAGAGCTCTTTGCCTTATGCTTCCATCAGAGGAGGCTGAGTCTCACAGATGCACTGCTTAACAATGCCATCCCCTGCTCCCAGCCGGGGGGGGGGGGAGGTTGCCGAGCTGCGCCCCGCAGAATAAGAGGGGGGCAGGTCCCCTGCGATTGGCGAGAGCTGAACATCCGTGCCAGCTTCCATCTGTCATGATAGCCTATCTCTGAACCTTCAATCTGTCAAAAGCTCGGTGGCTAGTTGAACGCTCCGGGAGATTTGGCGCGCTGAACAGGTTTGACAACAGACATCATCACTGCGAGGGGCCCGCCACATCATCACTGCGAGGGGCCCGCCACAGAAACGGCATCAATGTGTTAATTGTGGCTGTGGATGTAAACTGTCACTTTTCATCTCATTTAACACTCGCCTGGCCAAATGGTTCTCACATCCTTTTGCCAGCTTTGGGAAAACATATGAAAATGTTATGGCCAGTGCAATAATCCTTAACTGTAGCACTCAGCTGAGCATCCTGAGAGGACATACTCATTCTGTTTTGTATTGTTTGTCGACAAATTCAGATTTAAAGACGCACACATCTGGAAACAGCTTTCATAAGCAGCATTAGGAATTTTGTTACAAAAGGAAGGTCTTGCAAACTGCTGGTCTTTCAAGTAGGAATGTCAGAGATTTAAAAAAAAAAAAAATGGTTGAAAACAACAAAATAAGTGATCACATTCCTAAATATAAACATCCCAATAACACTGCAGACTTGTATTCTTGGTGATCTGCATCAGGATAGTCACATGTCGTCAGAGAGTAAACATGCATTTCTTTCAATATGCATCATAACAAAAAGGGTAATATTAAAAGAAATGGATAGATGTTGATAGTCCAACTCATACTGACTGGTATACACACATAATACATACTGACTGGTATACACACAAAATACATACTGACTGGTATACACACATATTACATACTGACTGGTATACACACATAATACATACTGACTGGTATACACACATACTAAATACTAACTGGTATACACACCTAATACATACTGACTGGTATACACACATAATGAATACTGACTGGTATACACACATAATACATACTGACTGGTGTAAACACATAATACATACTGACTGGTATACACACATACTAAATACTAACTGGTATACACACATAATACATACTGACTGGTATACACACCTAATGCATACTGACTGGTATACACACATAATGCATACTGACTGGTGTAAACACATAATACATACTGACTGGTATACACACATAATACATACTTACTGGTATACACACATACTAAATACTAACTGGTATACACACATAATACATACTGACTGGTATACACACCTAATACATACTGACTGGTATACACACACATAATACATACTGACTGGCATACACACACATAAAACATACTGGCTGGTATACACGCATAATACATACTGACTGGTATACACACATAATACATACTGACTGGTATACACACATAATACATTTTGACTGGTATACACACATAATACATACTGACTGGTATACACACATAATACATACTGACTGGTATACACACCTAATACATACTGACTGGTATACACACATAATAAATACTGACTGGTATACACACCCAATACATACTGACTAGTATACACACATAATAAATTATGACGGGTATACACACATAATACATACTGATTGGTATACACACATCATACATACTGACTGGTATATACACCTAATACATACTGACTGATATACACACATAATACATACTGACTGGTATACACACATAATACATATTGACTGGTATACACATGGGGATGGTGTGGTGCAGTTGGGAGAGTGGCCGTGCCAGCAAACTGAGGGTTCCTGGTTCAATCCCCACCTCCTATCAACCTCGTCACGTCTGTTGTGTCCTTGAGCAAAACACTTTACCCTTGCTCCTGATGGGCCGTGGTTAGCACCTTGCATGGCAGCTCCCGCCATCAGTGTGTGAATGTGTGTGTGAATGGGTGAATGTGGAAATAGTGTCAAAGCGCTTTGAGTACCTTGAAGGTAGAAAAGCGCTATACAAGTATAACCCATTTACCATTTACACATAATACATACTGACTGGTATACACACATAATACATTCTGACTGGTATACACACATAATAAATTCTGACTGGTATACACATATAATACATACTGACTGGTAAACACACATAATACATACTGACTGGTATTCACACATCATAAATTCTGACGGGTATACACACATAATACATATTGACTGGTATACACACATAATACACACTGACTGGTATACACACATAATACATACTGATTGGTATACACACATACTAAATACTAACTGGTATGCACACATAATACATATGGTATGCACACATAGTACATACTGACTGGTATACACACCTAATACATACTGACTGGTATACACACATAATACATACTGACTGGTGTACACATATAATACATACTGACTGGTACACACACATAATACATACTGACTGGTATACACACCTAATACATACTGACTGGTATACACACCTAATACATACTGACTGGTATACACACACATAATACATACTGACTGGTATACACACATAATACATACTGACTGGTATAAACACCCAATGCATACTGACTGGTATACACACATAATACATACTGACTGGTATACACACATAATACATACTGACTGGTATACACACCCAACACATACTGACTGGTATACACACATAATACATACTGACTGGTATACACACATAATCCATACTGACTGGTATACACACATAATAAATTCTGACGGGTATACACACATAATACATACTGACTGGTATACACACATATTTAATTTTGATGGGTATACACACATAATCCATACTGACTGGTATACACGCATAATACATACTGACTGGTATACACACATAATATATACTGATTGGTATACACACATAATATATACTGATTGGTATACACACATGATACATACTGATTGGTATACACACATAATACATACTGACTGGTACACACACAGCTCAGCTCCTGTTCTCCTCCATGTGTAAAGTGAGAAACACAGCTGATGCTTCAGAAGGAAGTAACCCCAAAGATAGGAAATAGTAAAAAAGAGTGCATATTTAACTTTATAAATAACCAGGACCTTCATGATGCATTTCAGGCTAACTAGCTAACTAAGTAGCAGCATTGTTTTAGAGCAGGAATGTAACTTTTGCCTGCAAAACTAGTTTGTCTATAGTGTGCTAGACAGGTTTTTATTTGTCAAACACAAACCTGGTGTAAAGTGGAGCTAATACATTTTACTACAAGCAGTGATGAATACTTACTTTCTTGAAAAAGTTTCTTGTGTCCATTTTGCATCCGTTCACGTTCTTGTTCTGTAGCGCTGTGTGCTTCAAAGCTGCACACTTGCAGGACCGCAAGCAAGGTCGCAGAGAAAATGTGGACTGGATTTTGAGTGCTGTGGGCATTTTCTATATGAACATGTGGAATGGATTGGATACCGACGCACTAAAGGGGCTCTCTACCTTACGCTATGAAGTGAGGGGAAACTGAGTGAATAATGACAGGTTATATGATTATTATTTATTTATTTAAACTCATATTCGGGCCACTTTATAATGAATATGTCGGCATGTATTTGTAAAAAAATTTAAATTAAATAAAATTAAACAAAATATAACACCAAATGATTTAGGAGGGTTTAAGAATATTTTAGGGGGGCTAGAGCCCCCCTAAAATAGGCCTAACAACGCCAATAATCCTTACCATCAGAAATCTAGCAAAACAGTATGTATATATATATATATATATATATATATATATATATATATATATATATATATATATATATATATATATATATATATATATATACAGTATAATTTTAGCTGGAAATTACACATTTATAGAAGCTGCTTCAACTCTTAATTGTCGATGAAAATGTATAAAGTGTGCCTGAGGTTCATAGTAACAGATACAATGAGAAAATATTGTGGGAAATGCAAAGAAAACCCCTTTTCCACCATTATATGTATATTTTATTTGGCTATACTAGGAGTTAACAGGATCCTTCAAAATTGTCCAACGGTGCACAATTTTCTCTTTTTCAATGTACACAGAATTATTAATTTGAATGCATTTCACAACATTTCTCTTTCCATCCCCTCCTGCTCCGGCCTGGCTGCACCAAATGATAATATAAATACCGTATTTTCCGCACTATAAGGCGCACCGGGTTATAAAGCGCACATTCAATGAATGGCCTTTTTTTAAAACTTTGTTCATATATAAGGCGCACCGCATTATAAGGCGCACAGAATAGACGCTACAGTAGAGGCTAGGGTTACGTTATGCATCCCGTAGTTGCAAGACCTGTTGTGGCTCAATATTGGTTCATATATAAGGCGCACCAGATTATAAGGTGCACTGTCAGCTTTTGAGAAAATTGGAGGTTTTTAGGTGCGCCTTGTGGTGCGGAAAATACGGTACATTTATTTAAAGTCAAATACAAATAAGGCAACAGGAGAAGTATCCTACACTTCTCTTTTGTAAAGTAAATCTGAACAGCCGATATGGGCATCTACATCAACTATATGATTTGCCTGAGAAGCTGGACAGCACAAAAAAATAAAAATAAATAAAAATTTAAAAAATTTAAAAAATTAATAAAATTTAAAAAATTTAAAAAATTTAAAAAATTTAAAAAATTTAAAAAATTTAAATATAAAAATAAAAATAAAAATAAAAATAAATATAATTATTCTATAGAAATTGCCAGGATCCTTAAAAATGGTGCGAAAGAATGCATTTCACAAAACTGGAATCGGAAAATATATTAAAAAAAATAAATAAATTAAAAAAAAAAATATATATATATATATATATATATATGTGTGTGTGTGTGTGTGTGTCATTTACAGTCATTAGATAGCATTTCAAAAGACAAACAAACATGATTATGACAAAAATATATGAAGTGTTTAATAATTGAACTGATTTGAATTGTTTGTTTTCATACGTCCCATTTTAAAGATAATCTGATACATTTTGCGACGGTTTCCGTATAGCGTCTCGGTTCTCGTACGGCCAAACTAGTCGCTTTTCCTGCGCTCATGTGTGTATTGTTTTCCTGGGTTTCGGTATTGAGTTCATGTCCTCCAGTCTTAACTTTACTCCCACCTCCTGTTTTTTTTCACTCTCAGCTGTTTGCCTCACCTGTTTTCCTGATTGCCAATCAGCAGACACACCTGTCCCTCGTTGCTAATTAGGTGGCCTCTTAAACCAGCATTGTCTGGTCAGACAGATTTGATTCATTGTTGTTTCTGTGCTCGTACACATCATGCTGTTCCTTGTTTTTCCATATTGTTTTTATATTTTTTTCTTATGCTCTGCCTTGGTTAATGTTGGGCTTTTTGTTGATGTAGTATTTTACAGTTTTTTTTACGCACAATTTTACTAACTGCGTGTCTTTTTTCAAAATATATACACGCTTTTCCAAACACAACATTCCATTTTCTTAATTCCTAGATTATTTGCAAAATGACACACTTGGGTCAAAACATATGCCCATTCGTCCAAATAAAGCCAGCATTTGTAAAAATGCAGTTTTATTGTCATCTCACTTACACAGACTTCACATGATAAGACACTATTACCCAGAACAGTAAATACAAAACACATTTGTAAAAAAAAAAAACCTATTTTACTATAAGAAATCACATGTTTTGGGCATTTTGCCTGACCTTTTATAGTATATGTGATGCATGATTACTGCAAGTTGACAAAATATATTGGCAAATCCATAGCAATCGTCATTGTTTACTTTGAAGTGGGACTATAGGTAAGGACCTAAAGAGAAAGTAAAAAATATCCTGTAATCTTTTCAAGAAGTGCTCAACAATGACGCTGCAAACTGAAAATATGTAGTCAGGTAAAGACTCAAAACGTTCTTATCCTTTCCCTCCTTATCCTTTGTAACTGAGCTGCTGTGTGGAACAGTTTCTCTTCTGGATCATCAAAGTCTAAATGTTTATTTGTTTATATATTAAGAATTTTGCATTCTCCGTGTTAAATTATAATTACTCTCCATTAAAAAAAAAAGTATTAACATTTTTTGGGGATTTGTCGTATTTCTTAAGGGATAAATTGCTTTTGATTTGTTTTTTGTCTGATCTTTAAAAAATAAAAAAAATAAAAAAAACCTGAGTATTGTGTGCAAACTCTAATATAAATTACGATACACAAACTCATACAACTGAAAACTTGTATTTTTTGTTTGGGAAAATGCATTTAATGAAGCCTCCATTCTTGTTTTTGTCTTGCTTTTGTTAACTCCCCCCGCCCCCCCAACCCCTTTCCCTCCTAGGCCTCAAAATGTCAAGCCTCTTATTTGAACTAATTGATTATCCTCTATCAAAGCACCTTATTATTTGTGAGTTGTAGCGATCAGCCCTATTATTTGCAGGCTTTCCCTTGACAGGTCTTTAATGGTGATGGTTGGTTTAACCCCCAGGCCTTGCTAATAGGATTTAGCAGCAGGTGACTGGTAACACACACACACACACACACACACACACACACACACACACCCCTATAACCCTTTCACCCCCGGGAATATCCGGCCCTCCCACTGCCTGCTTGGTGCAAAAAAGCCTTGCAAACGTGGCGCTAATGCAGCCGTGTGGAAATAACTGTAGCATCTCCTCTTTGGTGCGGCGTGGTGTTGCATGCAGGAGCGCCGGCGTATGCAAATAAAGTCCGAGCGGACACGGCGCCATCTTGGACATGACAGATGACGGCCGGAAGAAAAGGCCGTGGCCCCTTTACTCCGCTTGTCAGGACACAAATATCATTACTAACCATACGCTTTGTGATGTCTCACGCTGTATGCTTTTACATTCACAAAAGAGCCATCGCAACTTTATTTTGTATGCTGCAGAATAGTCCGTTGTAGCCATTATAAGATGTGTTCTAAAGCAGCGGTCCCCGACCTTTTTTTTGCACCACGGACCGGTTTAATGTAGGCATTATTTTCAAGGACAACTCACTATAACGCTGGATTAGTGGGAGCCTTGGGCTTGTTCCTTTGCAGGGAAATGCCGATGGGAATCAACCTTTGGCTACAATCTGTCAAAAAAAAAAATATATATTATTTTTTATTTTATTTTTTTTATTTTATTGACATCCAGCATCAGACATTCCTATCCATTACATCATATTCACATACATCATATATCTGTTGTCTGCCCTAAATGTAAAAAAAAAAGAGAAAGAAACAGCAGAAAAACAAAATAGTATTTGCACATCAATTAAATAAAGAAAAATGAAATAATACATTATTCATAATAATAATCAGAAATAAAATAAAGTAATATAAACATATATATATATATATATATATATATGTTTATATTATTTTATTTTATTTCTGATTTTGTACACATATAGGGAGTAATCCCTTTTTTTTCTTTTTTTTATTGACATCCAGCATCAGACATTCCTATCCATTACATCATATTCACATACATCATATATCTGTTGTCTGCCCTAAATGTCAAAAAAAGAGAAAGAAACAACAGAAAAACAAAATAGTATTTGCAAATGCATCAATTAAATAAAGAAAAAAAATAATAATACATTATTATTAATAATAATCAGAAATGAAATAAAATAATATAAACATATATATATATATATATATATATATATATATATATATATATATATATATAGATGCTGGATGTCAATAAAAAAATAAAAAGGGACTACTCCCTATATATATATATATATATATATATATATATATATATATATATATATATATATATATATATATATATATATATATATATGTATATATATATATATATATATATATAGGGAGTAGTCCCTTTTTATTTTTTTATTGACATCCAGCATCTGACATTCCTATCCATCCATCCATCCATCCATTTTCTACCGCTTGTCTCTTTTGGGGTCGCGGGGGTGCTGGAGCCTATCCCAGCTGCACATGGGCGGAAGGCGGGGTACACCCTGGACAAGTCGCGATACATCATATTCATATACATCAAATATCTGTTGTCTGCCCTAAATGTCAAAAAAAAAGAGAAAGAAACAGCAGAAAAACAAAATAGTATTTGCAAATACATCAATTAAATAAAGAAAAAAGGAATAATAATACATTATTAATAATAATAATCAGAAATGAAATAAAATAATATAAACATATATATATATATATATATATATATATATATTTATATATTTATTATTTATTATTTATTATTTATTATTGAAAATGGATGATGGATTTATTATTATTATTATTATTATTATTATTATTTAAATGTATTATTATTTATTATGTATTATTATTATTTTTTATTATTTAAGTATTTATTTTATTATTTTATTATGGTAAAAAACTGGCAGCTGAGTTGCCAAAAATTAAATTAAACAGCGGTACTGTATTTCTATCTACAGTAAAATTCTGTCGACTGAGCTGTCAGTTTGTTTTGTTTTTTTAAATAATAAAATAAATTTATTTATAATGTATTATTTATCATTATTATTGATTTATTATTATTTATTATAATCATTATCATTATTATTATTATTATTATTATGTATTATTATTATTATTATTTATTATGTATTATTTATTTATTTATTTCATTATTTTGTTATGGTAAAAAACTGGCAGCTGAGTTGCCAAAATTAAATCAAACAGCGGTACTGTATTTCTATCTACAGTAATATGTTGTAAAAATAATAATAATAAAATAACACCATATATTTTATAGTAATATTCTGTCAGCTAAGCTGCTAGTTTTTTCCTGTAAAAAACAGTGGTCGAATCCATAGATTTTTTTTACTCTTTATGTAAAAAAAAAAATTGTAATATTTAAATTTATAGGCAAATTCATTAATTATTTACTGTTAGAAGCAGCCCTCTATTGGCAGCCATGACTGCGGTGTGGCCCTCAATGAAAACAAGTTTGACACCCCTGACCAAGTGGGACAGGCCAAAGTTAAGTCGGACAAAATGCAGTCCTTTATAAATTATTTCATGTTTCTCTCCGGCCCGGTAGCAAATGCTTCACGGACCGGTACCGGTCCCCGGACCGGTGGTTGAGGACCACTGTTCTAAAGGACTAATCAGCAGATTTCCACTGTAATAGCATCATTAGCTGCACCATCTGTGGTAGGGGGCCGCTCTCTGGTGTACGTGGCTGTCAGGTGAGGCCTCGGTGTCATTAACGCCGCCCTGTCCATCAAGATGAGAGCTGTTAACCCAGGCAGGGCCATTCTCTCGCCTTTTATCACTTTATTTGCTGTCCATCGTTCCGCTGTCTGCAGACGGCTGTAGAGGCCATCCATTTCCACGCCGACATTGATGGGGGGGGGGAGCATGAGTGGCTGGGAGGGAAGACGGTAAGTCCCAAGACCGGGAGAGCAGAGAGGGGATGGGTTTGTTAGCCTGGTAATTAAGGACGGAGTGGCTTCCATGCAGCGTGTGCAGACAGGATGAAGCAAATTACTGGAGTCTTTGTGAGGAAATGTTGCTCCCTCTCTCTCTTCTTCTCTTCATTCTCAGGGGAGCTCATCATCTTCTCTAACAGTCAGGATGGGATTTTGTACCCTCTATTCCCTACACCTTCTCCTTCCTCCTTCCTGTCTCTGCTCTCAACTCCTCTCACCTCCCTTTGACACCTCTCTCCTACAGGCTAAACTAATATTCTGGCGTAATAGTTTTTTTTTTTTTTTTTTGTATAAGTCATAAGAATGTTCACAAAGAACTTGTGCACAATTCTGAATTACATTGAAAATGTATATTAAGTTTATCTACAGAAGCAGCTTATCTGGGTGTTGTTGATAAATGGTGTTCGCTTTGCATAGTAGAGTTTTAACTTGCACTTACATGTGGCTTGGCATTGTTCTGCTGAAATAAGCAGGGGCATCTATCATAAAGTTGCTTGGATGGCAACATATGTTGCTCCAAAACCTGCGTGTACAAACCCTGTTTCCATATGAGTTGGGAAATGGTGTTACATGTAAATATAAACGGAATACAATGATTTGCAAATCCTTTTCAACCCATATTCAATTGAATGCACTACAAAGACAAGATATTTGATGTTCAAACTCATAAACTTTAATTTTTTTTTGCAAATAATAATTAACTTCGAATTTCATGGCTGCAACACGTGCCAAAGTAGTTGGGAAAGGGCATGTTCACCACTGTGTTACATGGCCTTTCCTTTTAACAACACTCAGTAAACGTTTGGGAACTGAGGAGACACATTTTTGAAGCTTCTCAGGTGGAATTCTTTCCCATTCTTGCTTGATGTACAGCTTAAGTTGTTCAACAGTCCGGGGGTCTCCGTTGTGGTATTTTAGGCTTCATAATGCGCCACACATTTTCAATGGGAGACAGGTCTGGACTACAGGCAGGCCAGTCTAGTACCCGCACTCTTTTACTATGAAGCCACGTTGATGTAACACGTGGCTTGGCATTGTATTGCTGAAATAAGCAGGGGCGTCCATGGTAACGTTGCTTGTATGGCAACATATGTTGCTCCAAAACCTGTATGTACCTTTCAGCATTAATGGTGCCTTCACAGATGTGTAAGTTACCCATGTCTTGGGCACTAATACACCCCCATACCATCACAGATGCTGGCTTTTCAACTTTGCGCCTATAACAATCCGGATGGTTCGTTTCCTCTTTGGTCCGGAGGATACGACGTCCACAGTTTCCAAAAACAATTTGAAATGTGGACTCGTCAGACCACAGAACACGTTTCCACTTTGTATCAGTCCATCTTAGATGAGCTCAGGCCCAGCAAAGCCGACGGCGTTTCTGGGTGTTGTTGATAAACGGTTTTCGCCTTGCATAGGAGAGTTTTAAGTTGCACTTACAGATGTAGTGACCAACTGTAGTTACTGACAGTGGGTTTCTGAAGTGTTCCTGAGCCCATGTGGTGATATCCTTTACACACTGATGTCGCTTGTTGATGCAGTACAGCCTGAGGGATCGAAGGTCACGAGCTTAGCTGCTTACGTGCAGTGATTTCTCCACATTCTCTGAACCCTTTGATGATATTACGGACCGTAGATGGTGAAATCCCTAAATTCCTTGCAATAGCTGATTGAGAAAGGTTTTTCTTAAACTGTTCAACAATTTGCTCACGCATTTGTTAACAAAGTGGTGACCCTCGCCCCATCCTTGTTTGTGAATGACTGAGCATTTCATGGAATCTACACAATTTCCCAACTCATATGGAAACGGGGATTGTATGTCGCGGACACAACGTCTAGGTCCAGAGTATATAAAGTCACCAAAGAGGAATGGACAATGAAGGTGAAAGAGTGAGGAGTGTCCCATTGAAAATGTGTGGCGCATTATGAAGCCTAAAATACCACAACGGAGACCCCCGGACTGTTAAACAACTTAAGCTGTACATCAAGCAAGAATGGGAAATAATTCCACCTGAGAAGCTTAAAAAATGTGTCTCCTCAGTTCCCAAACGTTTGCTGAGTGTTGTTAAAAGGAAAGGCCATGTAACACAGTGGTGAACATGCCCTTTCCCAACTACTTTGGCACGGGTTGCAGCCATGAAATTCTAAGTTAATTATTATTTGCAAAAAAAAAAAAAGTTTATGAGTTTGAACATCAAATATCTTGTCTTTGTAGTACATTCAACTGAATATGGGTTGAAAATTATTTGCAAATCATTGTATTCCGTTTATATTTACATCTAACACAATTTCCCAACTCATATGGAAACGGGGTTTGTACATGGCGGACAATAACTGATACAGTCTGCTTTGCCAGTCCAAAAGCATTCGCCGTTTTCTGTAGTTAGTGTTCCCTCGTTAGCCAGGTAATACAAATCACACGCTTCCTTTTTTATCACATCCACGGGAGCCCGCATTCTCGTTGTCTCTCCTTCGACAAATGGACAAAGTTTTACGCTAAATAGAATCAGAGCTGACCCGGACATTGGAAAGTTCTCTTGCCGTCTGAGAAGTGTTGTATCCCAAATAACTGCAAAGGCTTTCTCTTAAGGTATTCATGTGTGATTTCCACAAGCGTCTGTACATGTAGAAGAAGGAGAAACACGGGCATGTACGGATGACTCGCCTCCATCTTTGTTATGAAGCTGGCTGTGGTGCGTTCTTTCTGGCGTCACTTCCTGTGTGGGCGGGGTCTTTCTGGCGTCACTTCCTCTCCAAACTCAGTTTGTAAACGATCAATGAGTCCATACAAAGCTCAATGCCAGAGATTAAAGAATTACACGGTTGACTTACCCGTGTAAAAATTTGTCGGAGGAGGGGGACCTTAAACGCTGGTTTTGGTGTGGCTGAAACGTGGCTTAGGCTAAATAATTACATGGCCTTAGACTGAACCTGTTTTTCATCTTTTTCGTCAGCGATCCTGTTCTGTCTCCCTATAATGTTTGTCTGATCTTGAATGGGGTTGCGCTGAAAATCGTAATTTCCCCCTTAATAAAGTATTTCTGATTCTAATTCTGATTCTGTCGAGGGGCAGATATATGAAGGATAGAACTTGGTGACAATCCAAATTATAATTCTGCAAAATCATTTATTCTAATTAAATAAGAGGAAAATTGTCTTCCAAAATGGAATATATGTAACAAAAATAGAATACTCGAAGAGAACCAATATGGATACAGAGCTAATGTTTCAACTTTGATGGCGTTAATTGAAATTACAGAAGAAATGACCAATGCAATCGATAGTAAAAAATTTGCGGCAGCAGTATTCATGGATCCAACTAAAGCGTTTGACACAATTAATCACAATATTTTAATCAAAAAACTAGAACGATATGGCTTCAGAGGGTTAGTTTTAAACTGGATAAGAAGTTATTTAACGAACAGGAAACAATACGTGAAGCTAGGTGAACACACAATGCTAAATATATCCTGTGGTGTACCTCAGGGATCAAAACTAGGACCTAAATTATTCAATCTCTATATAAATGACATTTGTAAAGTTACAAAAGATTTAAAGTTAGTATTATTTGCGGATGATACAACTGCGTTTTGTTCAGGAGAGAACACACAGAAGATAATACAAATAACAGAAGAAATGAACAAATGAAAAAGATGGCTTGACAAAAACAGACTATCTTTGAATCTCAGTAAAACTAAAATAATGCTATTTGGTAACAGTAGAAGAGAAAGTCAAACACAAATAGACGGAATAGTAATTGAAAGAGTAAATGAAACCAAATTTCTAGGTATAATGATTGATGATAAATTGAACAGGAAATCTCATGTAAAAAATATACAACATAAAGTAGCAAGAAACATGTCAATAATGAATAAAGCAAAACATGTTCGAGACCAAAAATCACTTCATATTCTCTACTGCTCGCTAGTCTTACATATCTGAGTTATTGTGCAGAAATATGGGGAAATAACTACAAAAGTACACTTTATTCATTACAAAAAAGATCAGTTAGAATAATACATAATAGTGTTGGATATAGACAACATACAAACCCTTTATTTATTCAATCATAAATACTGAAATTCCATGACATAGTGAATTTGCAAACAGCTAAAATTATACACAAAGCAAACTATAACCGGCTACCCAAGAATATAAAACAATTCTTCTCAAAAGAAGATGAGAAATATAATCTTAGAGAAAAATGTAATTTAAAACATTTGCATGCACGTTCAACACTTAAAGGCCTACTGAAATGCGATTTTCTTATTTAAACGGGGATAGCAGGTCCATTCTATGTGTCATACTTGATCATTTTGCGATATTGCCATATTTTTGCTGAAAGGATTTAGTAGAGAACATCGACGATAAAGTTTGCGACTTTTCGTCACTGATAAAAAAGTCTTGCCTGTACCGGAAGTAGCAGACGAGTAGCGTGACATCACAGGTTGTGGAGCTCCTCACATCTTTCACATTGTTTACAATCATGGCCACCAGCAGCGAGAGCGATTCAGACCGAGAAAGCGATGATTTCCCCATTAATTTGAGCGAGGATGAAAGATTTGTGGATGAGGAAAGTGAGAGTGAAGGACTAGAGGGCAGTGGGAGCGATTCAGATAGGGAAGATGCTGTGAGAGGCGGGTGGGACCTGATATTCAGCTGGGAATGACTAAAACAGTAAATAAACACAAGACATATATATATACTCTATTAGCCACAACACAACCAGGCTTATATTTAATATGCCACAAATTAATCCCGCATCACAAACACCTCCCCCCTCCCGTCCATATAACTCGCCAATACAACTCAAACACCTGCACAACACACTCAATCCCACAGCCCAAAGTACTGTTCACCTCCCCAAAGTTCATACAGCACATATATTTCCCCAAAGTCCCCAAAGTTACGTACGTGACATGCACATAGCGGCCCGCACGTACGGGCAAGCGATCAAATGTTTGGAAGCCGCAGTTGCATGCGTACTCACGGTACCGTGTCTGCGCATCCAACTCAAAGTCCTCCTGGTAAGAGTCTCTGTTGTCCCAGTTCTCCACAGGCCAATGGTAAAGCTTGACTGTCATCTTCCGGGAATGTAAACAATCAAACACCGGCTGTGTGTGTGTTGCTGCATGCCGGCCGCAATACACCGCTTCCCACCTACAGCTTTCTTCTTTGCTGTCTCCATTGTTCATTGAACAAATTGCAAAAGATTCACCAACACAGATGTCCAGAATTCTGTGGAATTTTGCGATGAAAACAGACGACTTAATAGCTGGCCACCATGCTGTACCAAGATGTCCTCCACAATCCGTGACGTCACGCGCTGACGTCATCATACCGAGACGTTTTCAGCAGGATATTTCGCGCAAAATTTAAAATTGCACTTTAGTAAGCTAACCCGGCCGTATTGGCATGTGTTGCAATGTTAAGATTTCATCATTGATATATAAACTACCAGACTGCGTGGTCGGTAGTAGTGGGTTTCAGTAGGCCTTTAAGACCAGTATGTGGAATTAAATGATGGAATGGATTAAGCAAATAAATCAAACAAAGTACTAATATGATCCACTTCAAGAAACTCTTCAAACTTAAAGTGTTTACAAAGTACAAAGAAGAAGAACCATGATAAACATTCTGAATTTATTGCATCCATCCATTCATTTTCTAGATAATCTTACTCATCTCACCATATGAAATATAACTTACTTCACTAATCACTATGTATTTATTTTTATTGTGATTACTTATGGAGTATATTGTGAACAAATTAAGAACAGGAAGTGAACAAAAGTTTTAGCAATACATATGTAAAAGAAAAGAGGTAGGATCGAATAAGCTCTGCTTCTTCCTACTCCTTTTCGAACATGTTGAAAAGAGAAACTGGAAATTGTGATGTATCATGTTGTATGCATGCATGTTCCAAATAAACTCAAACTCAACTCAAATGTATATCAAATTGGGTTTTCTGTCTTCACTGCAAGACTCCTAAGGCGTGGTACTCGGGCGTGTGGGCCTCCGAGCGACAAGCGGCAGCAGCCTTATGGCAAAGGCAACCATAGAACACTCTGGGGTTTAAAAGTACCCAAAGCATCCTGGGTAATTAGCCATTACGGCGCTGTCACAGAGGGTTCTGCAGTCAATACAGAGATAATTTGGGCAATGGTGAATGACAGTGCTGTCCAGGCTTTTGGGATGATCAAGGACAGATCCAGCTGCACCAGGCATCTGTCAGGCCCATGAATCACTCCGGCGGCCGGCAGCAGGGTGAATGGAGCAGAGAGAATCGCCGGCGAGGCATGTGCAGACGCACAAATAAACACCTTCCCCCCCTTTTCTCTCCCCTCGCCACACCGGGAAATGGCTATTAAAGGTCTGCCGTTACAGAGCGGCGAGTGGAAGAGGCTTGTTACCTTCAGTGGCAAATGAATGACATTGGGAATGAGGTGAGGAATAAAAGTCAGACCAAGGGGACATTTCTCACCGTTGTTTCGGCCGCGGAGCTAAAATTGAGCAATGCCGTTGGCCCGCGCAATATGGATCATGTGGAATTTAAAGTATTGTAACAAATGAGCTTTTTACTAGAACGTCCTCGGAATTGAGTTGTGTCGACGTTCCCCTCGCCTCTCTTAGACTGACTTATTGGCATGTTAAAGGCATAACTCTGTTATGATCCCAGCAGGTTTTTATGTCGGTAACATGGCATTTATGTCGAAGGACAAGCACTTCACTGGGATATTGTGCTGTGGGGTGGGCACTCAGTTGAGGAGAAAGGGGAGCAATATACCAGAGAAGCGTTTTTCTACCAGTTTGAAAAAAAACTGCTCTTTTTCTCACCGTGGTGCTATTCAATGGATCTAATAGTTCAGCTACATAAATATTAGGGTTGCACATCTCTCTCTGATAAACGATTCGATATGCATCTAGACACACAGGTTACGATTCGATTCAAAAACGATATCCTTTTATTACAGACCGATTCGATTGGATTCGATTCTGAACGATACGATTCGATTTGAGGGGTTATTATTCAAGACTCCAAATCCCCAAGCATTGTGGCTTTATGGCACTGGCAAAAAAAAAACAGAACAACAAAATCACATGTCAATGTATTTACTTTTAGACATGGACCAAAATAAGTCTGGCTGAATTGTAGGATGGGAACTCCAGATATAAAAGTAGCACAGAATAATAACAACAAAGTGCAATATTTCAGCGGAGCATAGTTTTGAACACTAGAGGTAGGTAACAAAGATTCAATATTTCAACCTGCTGCCAGTGAAATTCAACGATGCTCGACACAATTTACAAATAGCATTGCTTCTGTCGAGCTTCCCTTCCTTCTTATAAAACCCAAAAACTTTCCACACTTTGGATTTCTGTCTCCCCGATGCGTTGAAAATCTTTCTCGGTCCATTATCACCTTTGGTCAGACTGACGCTTTCGTTCTCCTCCTTCATTTTCCGTGTTGTCTCTTGTTTATCACTCGTGCTAATACCAGCTAGGCGGCTACCGCGTTTGGCGAGTAGCTTCAGCTCTCGCGTTGTTTTAGAGATGCTGGCGCATATTGTAATCTAGCCAACCCATGCAAAGTCTCGCGATAACCGATCCATGATTCTATAACCGATTCAGCTAGGACTTCATGAATTATTCGCATTGATTGAGGAGTCTGCTACCGATGCAGCCTAATCGCTCACTTGTTGAATCGAATACTCGGTCGCATCGGTTTATCGTTCACAACCCTAATAAATATAGGTAGGTAAGTCTTTATTGTCATTGCACAAGTACAATGAAACTTTGTTTTCAGCACTTTAACTGTGAATGCCGATCTCAAACCCCCTCTGGCTGACACTATATTGTTTTCCAAAAGTGTGGAGATGCTCCCAAAGTTACAATAATCACTTCCATTACAGCAAATAAACTGTATTTCTGAGTATCATTATCAAGCATCACTGGAAGACGAGGCTTACGATCGCAAAAAGCCGCTGCCTGACCAGGGCTCAGAAAATCTGTAGAGACTCCTCCCACCCCCACCAAGGACTGTTTTCACTCCTAGACTCTAGAAAGAGGTTCCGCAACCTCCGTAGCAGAACCTCCAGGTTCTGTAACAGCTTCTTCCCTTAGGCTATAACACTCTTAAACGCATCATAATAATCCCCTCAATTCCTCCCCCAAAACGGATTAAAAACATAGGTCTTTATTGTCATTGCACAAGTACAACGACATTTTGTTTTCAGCACTTTAACTGGGAATGCCGATCTCAAACCCCCTCTGGCTGACACTATATTGTTTTCCAAAAGTGTGGAGATGCTCCCAAAGCTACAATAATCACTTCCATTACAGTAAATAAACTGTATTTCTGAGTATCATTATCAAGTATCAAGTATCACTGGAAGACGAGGCTTACGATCGCAAAAAGTCGCTGCCTGACCAGGGCTCAGAAAATCTGTAGAGACTCCTCCCACCCCCACCAAGGACTGTTTTTACTGCTAGACTCTAGAAAGAGGTTCCGCAGCCTCCGTAGCAGAACCTCCAGGTTCTGTAACAGCTTCTTCCCTCAGGCTATAACACTCTTAAACGCATCATAATAATCCCCTCAATTCCCCCCCAAAGACGGATTAAAAACATAGGTCTTTATTGTCATTGCACAAGTACAACGAAACTTTGTTTTCAGCACTTTAACTGTGAATGCCGATCTCAAACCCCCTCTGGCTGACACTATATTTTTTTCCAAAAGTGTGGAGATGCTCCCAAAGTTACAACTATCACTTCCACTACAGCAAATAAACTGTATTTCTGAGTATCATTATCAAGTATCAAGTATCACTGGAAGACGAAGCTAACGATCGCAAAAAGCCGCTGCCTGACCAGGGCTCAGAAAATCTGTAGAGACTCCTCCCACCCCCACCAAGGACTGTTTTCACTGCTAGACTCTAGAAAGAGGTTCCGCAGCCTCCGTAGCAGAACCTCCAGGTTCTGTAACAGCTTCTTCCCTTAGGCTATAACACTCTTAAACGCATCATAATAATCCCCTCAATTCCCCCCCAAAAACGGATTAAAAAGGTAGGTCTTTATTGTGACCTATGTGCCATCTCCGGGTTGGGGAGGAGATCTTGCCCCAAGTGGAGGAGTTCAAGTACCTCAGAGTTTTGTTCACGAGTGGGGGAAGAGTGGATGGTGAGATTGACAGGCGGATCAGTGCGGCGTCTTCAGTAATGCGGACGCTGTATCGATCCGTTGTGAAGAAGGAGCTGAGCCGGAAGGCAAAGCTCTCGATTTACCGGTCGATCTACGTTCCCATCCTCACCTATGGTCATGAGCTTTGGATCATGACCGAAAGGACAAGATCACGGGTACAAGCGGCCGAAATGAGTTTCCTCCGCCGGGTGGCGGGGCTCTCCCTTAGAGATAGGGTGAGAAGCTTTGTCATCCGGGGGGAGCTCAAAGTAAAGCCTCTGCTCCTCCACATCGAGAGGAGCCAGATGAGGTGGTTCGGGCATCTGGTCAGGATGCCACCCGAACGCCTCCCTAGGAAGGTGTTTCGGGCACGTCCAACCGGTAGGAGGCCACTGGGAAGATCCAGGACACGCTAGGAAGACTATCTCTCCTGGCTGGCCTGGGAACGCCTCGGGATCCCCCGGGAGGAGCTGGACGAAGTGGCTGGGGCGAGGGAAGTCTGGGCTTCCTTGCTTAAGCTGCTGCCCCCGCGACCCGACCTCGGATAAGCGGAAGAAGATGGATGTATGGATGGGTCTTTATTGTCATTGCACAAGTACAATAAAACGTTGTTTTCAGCACAAACACGTTCAAGATGAGACAAATAGTGCACAGGGTTACAGAACAGGAACGCTGATGGATCGCCACAAAGCGCCCCGTAAAAGATGGGAAAAAGGTAAACGTTGGGGGAGGATGAGTAAAAAAATACAATCTAGACTGGGCTCCTAAGGGGGCCCAGTCTGGAGTGGTAAAAAAACCTCTATAGCAAAGCACATATACATATTACAACATACATCTCGAGACTTGCAACAGAGGGGAGGGAGTGGGGGCCACGGTGGCAGGCTGCAGCTCTTCAGGCGCTGCCCAGCCGTCCATTACCCTTAAGGGATTCGCGTCAAGGGCGTTGGATGGGAGTTGGGGTATGTGTGTGTGGCGTATATTTTTTTTGTGGATGCATGTGTGTGTGTAAGCCTGCTGTGTGTCTCTGTTCCGCGGCCTTGGTGTTCTTGCTGGTCAGTCCAAAGCCAACAACAGGTCCATGAGAGACAAGAAGGGAGTTTGTTGTGTCTTCGCCGCACTGTCCTACGGGAGAGTCTCCAAGCCAGGGAAACAATCCAAGTTAGAATGTTTTGTATGCGAGTGAAAATAAAATTTGCTTTTCACTCTAAATTGTCTATGACTGGTCCTCAAATTCATCCTGCTGGGGCAGACAGTTTCAATGTTATCCAAATCACAAGAGTGTTCACAGTTCTTCCCGCATCCTCCAATCATTTGTGGCAGATTTGGTGTACTCTGAAGACTGCCAGCAACTTCCAATTACTAACTTGGTAACTTGGTAAAATTAATAAAAACATGATATACAGTATCTATTGGTAGCAGCATCGGACAAAGTTATGTTTAAGTCCCACTTTTAATACATAATTGTGGTGCATTCAAGAACCCTTTATTAAAGTTCGAAACAGAGGCTTCACTAGACAGGGGAAACTAAATCCCAGGAGTTGGATTAATAATAATAATTATCATAATAATGATGTATTATTACGATTATTGTGGCCCACTAATCATAATCCTACCTGAATCAGCTAAGCCAGGGGTGTCAAACTCATTTTATCTCAGGGGCCGCATGGAGGAAAAGCTGTGCACACGCGGGCCGGACAATTGAAATCATGGCATTAAAACTTAAAAAATACTGGCAGCGGTAAAGTTTAGATCCATGAAGGAAAGAAGAAAGTGAATGAATGTTTATAACTGAATACATTTACGTATGCATAAACATGTGTTTTATTTTGTATTATTTTTTTTAAATGAATGTACCGTATTTTTCGGAGTATAAGTCGCGCCGGAGTATAAGTCGCACCTGCCGAAAATGCATAATAAAAAAGGAAAAAACATATATAAGTCGCAAACTATGAAAAAAACTGCGACTTATAGTCTGAAAAATACGGTAGTAACTTTTATGACAACCTTTTTCCAAAACACAATATATAATGTGAGATATAACAGGATAATGCATACATGTATCATTTGTTTTCAAAATGCTTACAAAAAAATGTGACCCCAAAAATGTACTGTGGGACCCCATTGTTATGACTTGATGGGGTCCCTGGGAGCCCGGTTTGAAAATTCCTAATGCCAACACTGATGTATTGGTGCGTGCAAAACAGCAGCAGGCGGCTGTGGCCTGCGGGCCGCTTCTAGTACTAATCAAATATCATCCCGGGGGCCACAGATCACTAATGGCCCCCGGGCCTTGACTTTGACTAAGCTAAGCTCTACCTTACACTATGAGGAAAACTTGATATATTTATAATCATGTTGTGTGATTATTAAAACTCACATTTTGGCCACTTTATATTAAACTTGTCTGCATTTCTTTGTCAAATAAAAACCAAGGAACATAACTTTCTTTTTAAATAAAACAACACTAAATCATTTGGAGGTTTTAAGGATATTTTAAGAAGCCGCCCCAATAAAAAGGCCTAATGATGCCCGTGGTTTGAACGCTTGATTCAAAACATTATTATTGAACTAAAACATAAACATGTACATTGTGTGGTTTGTTATCATGGAGTGCATCCTCTACTGTTTGACTCTCAAAGTGATTAAAGACAATTTTGGGATGTTTTCCCCGAAAACATTGTCACAACATGTACAGTTTATCAATGTTGACAGGCTGTGACAGTTTTTCCATTCCGTTGTAAATATATGGTGCGGTACTTAGAGTGGGCTTATTTCCTCGCTGAGAAATACTGAAGGTCTTAACATTGGTGCAGCAGATTTAATCATGGAGGCTCTGCCCTGGGACTGGAGCTTCTTCTTATCATTCTTCAATCAATATCTTCCCCTCTGTGTTAACATAAAGCTCACACTCAAGTCTCGCTCCTGGCTGGCTTGCTACATCCTTGCACTGTAGAAAACACATGTCGAAATAGTCTCCAAAATGTTGTGATATCACACAATATGTACTTGTTAGTGAGAATCAGCACCTCAAGTCCGAGTCCATGGTTATCGCCCGGGAAAAGGGTGGAGCGCCATCTCCGGGTTGGGGAGGAGACCCTGCCCAAAGTGGAGGAGTTCAAGTACCTCGGAGTCTTGTTCACGAGTGAGGGAGGAGTGGATGGTGAGATCGACAGGCCGTCTTCAGTAATGCGGACGCTGTATCGATCCGTTGTGGTGAAGAAGGAGCTGAGCCGGAAGGTAAAGCTCTCAATTTACCGGTCGATCTACGTTCCCATCCTCACCTATGGTCATGAGCTTTGGGTTATGACCGAAAGGACAAGATCACGGTGTAGAAGTTGCCCTCCTATGGGTTCTCCTGACCCCAAAGATCTTCTCGTGAAGTAGTCTGGTGTAACAAAGTTTTTATTGTGCACACACGCGCCAGGTCAGCACTCTTTTCAGCAACTTTTCAGTCTTTCGGCTGCTCTTCCTCTCGCGGCGTGGTCTCGGGCGGATGTGTGGCTCAAACTCCAAATCCAACTACTGTGTCTCGGCCCGGCTGCTGCTAATAAGCATGGCAGGTGATTGGATGATCATCCCCAGCTGGGTAATCCAATCACGTGCCAGCTGTGCTTCGAGGCCGGTCGGCCCGCAGACCCTTGCCCCCCTCCACACACGGGTACAAGCGGCTGAAATGAGTTTCCTCCGCCGGGTGGCGGGTCTCTCTCTTAGAGATAGGGTGCGAAGCTCCGTCATCCGGGTGGAGCTCAAAGTAAAGTCACTGCTCCTCCACATGGAGAGGAACCAGATGACGTGGTTCGGGCATCTGGTCAGGATGCCACCCGAAATTCCTAGTTTGCGAACCCGTTCTCAAACAATGGCAATAAAAAATCATTCTGATTCTGATTCTGAACGCCTCCCTAGGGAGGTGTTTAGGGCACGTCCGACCGGTAGGAGGCCACGGGGAAGACACAGGACTCGTTGGGAAGTGGCTGGGGAGAGGGAAGTCTGGGCTTCCCTGCTTAGGCTGCTGCCCTTACGACCCGACCTTGGATAAGCGGAAGAAGATGGATGGATGGATGGATGGATGGATGGATGTACCTGTTAATGAGAATCAGCACCTCCAAGTCTGAGTCCATGGTTATCGCCCGGGAAAAGGGTGGAGCGGCATCTCCGGGTTGGGGAGGAGACCCTGCCCCAAGTGGAGGAGTTCAAGTACCTCGGAGTCTTGTTCACGAGTGAGGGAGGAGTGGATGGTGAGATCGACAGGCGGATCGGTGCGGCGTCTTCAGTAATGCGGACGCTGTATCGATCCGTTGTGGTGATTAGGAGCTGAGCCGGAAAGCAAAGCTCTCAATTTACCGGTCAATCTACGTTCCCATCCTCACCTATGGTCATGAACTTTGGGTTATGACCGAAAGGACAAGATCACGGTGTAGAAATTGCCCTCCTATGGGTTCTCCTGACCCCAAAGATCTTCTCGTGAAGAAGCCTGGTGTAACAAAGTGTTTATTGTGCGCACACGCGCCAGTTCAGCACTCTTTTCAGCAACTTTTCAGTCTTTCGGCTGCTCTTCCTCTCATGGCGTGGTCTCGGGCGCATGTGTGACTCAAACTCCAACTCCAACTACTGTGTCTCGGCCCGGCTGCTGCTAATAAACATGGCAGGTGATTGGATGATCAGCCCCAGCTGGGTAATCCAATCACGTGCCAGCTGTGCTTCGAGGCCGGTCCTTACACACGCCGCTCTGCGGCCGGCCCGCAGACCATGCCCCCCTCCACACACGGGTACAAGCGGCCGAAATGAGTTTCCTCCGCCGGGTGGCGGGTCTCTCCCTTAGAGATAGGGTGCAAAGCTCTGTCATCCGGGTGGAGCTCAAAGTAAAGTCACTGCTCCTCCACATGGAGAGGAGCCAGATGACGTGGTTCGGGCATCTGGTCAGGATGCCACCCGAAATTCCTAGTTTGCGAACCAGTTCTCAAACAATGGCAATAAAAAATTATTCTGATTCTGATTCTGATTCTGAACGCCTCCCTAGGGAGGTGTTTAGGGCACGTCCGACCGGTAGGAGGCCACGGGGAAGACCCAGGACTCGTTGGGAAGTGGCTGGGGAGAGGGAAGTCTGGGCTTCCCTGCTTAGGCTGCTGCCCTTGCGATCTGACCTCGGATAAGCGGAAGAAGATGGATGGATGGATGGATGTTCCTGTTCATATTAATGCTGTGCAGAATATCAATTAATCAATCAAACTTTATTTTTAAAGCACTTTTCATACATAAAATAAATGCGACGCAAAGTGCTTTTACAGACTTAAAAACAATACCCCGATGACCCAGTTTCCCCATTATCACACACACACACACACACACACACACACAAACACACACGCACGCACACATATGCACATGTATGAACAAATGAATGCATGGCTGAGTACAGAGGAGACATGCGAGTAAACACTATCACAGGAGCCATCTGCACCAGGAGGTCATCAGACCACGGCCACCAGGACGCTGACACAAAGCTCCCCCACAATAGGGCCGATAACCCCGGATGAAGATGGCTCCCTCTGAGGAATGCTGGAAAGTAAAAAAATAATAAAAACCTGTAAAATAGTAAGGGCCATGAGTAGAAATATAGGATAAAATACAAGTATATGTAAGGATAAAATAAATAAATATACAGTAAATATATAATAAATAGAACTAAATAAAATATTGCTTAACTAATCAAATAAATAGAAAAGTACAAATGACTTCAATAAAATAAATAAATATGAACATAAATTATTTATTTATTTAGAGTTCTGAATGCATACAAATCATGGGTTCTTGTCTTATGGAAGGATTGTGAATGATAAACAGCACATCTCTGTCCACTGTTTTTCATCTCCAGTATGACTGATCAGCTCTTACGGTCAGTGTGTAGAGGCGTTCCCCGTGTGACGTCATTCGACCTTGAATCTACGACAATCGCCAAGGACATTCAGCGGATTATTCAAAATTGTGGCATTTTGTGATGTTTAGACGACATTGTCACACCACTTTGCGTATTGTAAATACAATTGGATATGGTTTAATGCAATGTTTTTCAACCACTGTGCCGCGGCGCACACCGTGAGATACAGTCTGGTGTGCCGTGGGAGATTGTCTAATTTCACCTATTTGGGGTAAAAATATTTTGTGCAAACCAGTAATTATAGTCTGCAAATGATGTGTTGTTGTTGAGTGTCGGTGCTGTCTAGATCTCGGCAGCGTAACCGTGTAATACTCTTCCAAATCAGTAGGTGGCAGCAGGTAGCTAATTGCTTTGTAGATGTTGGAAACAGCGGGAGGCAGCATGCAGGTAAAAAGGTGTCTAATGCTTAAACCAAAAATAAACAAAAGGTGAGTGCCCCTAAGAAAAGGCATTAAAGCTTAGGGAACGCTATGCAAAACGTAACTAAAACTGAACTGGCTGCAAAGTAAACAAAAACAGAATGCTGGACGACAGCAAAGACTTACTGTGGAGCAAAGACGGCGTCCACAATGTACATCCGAACATGACATGACAATCAACAATATCCCCACAAAGAAGGATAAAAACAACTGAAATATTCTTGATTGCTAAAACAAAGTAGATGCGGGAAATATCGCTCAAAGGAAGGCATGAAACTGCTACAGGAAAATACCAAAAAAAGAGGAAAAAGCCACGAAAATAGGAGCGCAAGACAAAAACCAAAACACTACACACAGGAAAACAGCAAAAAAAACTCCAAATAAGTCAGGGTGTGATGTGACAGGTAGTGACAGTACACCTACTTTGAGACAAGAGTGATGCATGCTTGGTTATGCTTTAAAGTCATATCCAACAATTGCGACAACGACTTTTTATTGTCATGTCTGTGATCATGTTTTGTTTAAGTTATGTCCTGTTTGGTTTTTGGACTCTTTTTAGTTCCTATTTTCACTCCATTGTTTTTGTCACCTGCGATGAGGTGGCGACTTGTCCAGGGTGTACACCGCCTTCCGCCCGATTGTAGCTGAGATAGGCTCCAGCGCGCCCCCCCCCCTTGCGACCCCGAAGGGAATAAGCGGTAGAAAATGGATGGATGTTTTTGTTACCATAACAACTTATTAGTTTTACCTGTTTCACGTTCTGGACTTGTGCACCTGGTGCCAATCATGTCATTGTTATTTAAGCTTGTCAGTTTCTGTTGGTCGTCCTGGCGACATTACTTCTGTTCACTGCCATAGTTTCATGCTGTTCGTTCTGGTCACAGTAAGTGTTATTTGTTCATGTCCATAGTTTTGCCTTTGTGCTAGTTTTTGTTTCATTAGCCAAGTTTGTACTTCCGCCTTGTGCGCGCTTTTTGTTAGTACAAACCCCGTTTCCGTATGAGTTGGGAAATTGTGTTAGATGTAAATATAAACGGAATACAATGATTTACAAATCATTTTCAACCCATATTCAATTGAATGCACTACAAAGACAACATATTTGATGTTCAAACTCATAAACTTTTTTTTTTTTTTGCAAATAATAATTAACTTAGAATTTCATGGCTGCAACACGTGCCAAAGTAGTTGGGAAAGGGCATGTTCACCACTGTGTTACATGGCCTTTCCTTTTAACAACACTCAGTAAACGTTTGGGAACTGAGGAGACACATTTTTGAAGCTTCTCAGGTGGATTTATTTCCCATTCTTGCTTGATGTACAGCTTAAGTTGTTCAACAGTCCGGGGGTCTCTGTTGTGGTATTTTAGGCTTCATAATGCGCCACACATTTTTAATGGGAGACAGGTCTGGACTACAGGCAGGCCAGTCTAGTACCCGCACTCTTTTACTATGAAGCCACGTTGATGTAACACGTGGCTTGGCATTGTCTTGCTGAAATAAGCAGGGGCGTCCATGGTAACGTTGCTTGGATGGCAACATATGTTGCTCCAAAACCTGTATGTACCTTTCAGCATTAATGGCGCCTTCACAGATGTGTAAGTTACCCATGCCTTGAACACTAATACACCCCCATACCATCACAGATGCTGGCTTTTCAACTTTGCGCCTATGACAATCCGGATGGTTCTTTTCCTCTTTGGTCCGGAGGACACGACGTCCACAGTTTCCAAAAACAATTTGAAATGTGGACTCGTCAGACCACAGAACACTTTTCCACTTTGCATCAGTCCATCTTAGATGAGCTCAGGCCCAGCGAAGCCGACGGCATTTTTGGGTGTTGTTGATAAAACGGTTTTCGCCTTGCATAGGAGAGTTTTAACTTGCACTTACAGATGTAGCGACCAACTGTAGTTACTGACAGTGGGTTTCTGAAGTGTTCCTGAGCCCATGTGGTGATATCTTTTACACACTGATGTCGCTTGTTGATGCAGTATGGCCTGAGGGATCGAAGGTCACGGGCTTAGCTGCGTACATGCAGTGATTTCTCCAGATTCTCTGAACTCTTTGATGATATTACGGACCGTCGATGGTGAAATCCCTAAATTCCTTGCAAAAGCTGGTTGAGAAAAGTTTTTTCTTAAACTGTTCAACAATTTGCTCACGCATTTGTTGACAAAGTGGTGACCCTCGCCCCATCCTTGTTTGTGAATGACTGAGCATTTCATGGAATCTACTTTTATACCCAATCATGGCACCCACCTGTTCCCAATTTGCCTGTTCACCTGTGGGATGTTCCAAATAAGTGTTTGATGAGCATTCCTCATCTTTATCAGTATTTATTGCCACCTTTCCCAACTTCTTTGTCACGTGTTGCTGGCATCAAATTCTAAAGTTAATGATTATTTGCAAAAAAAAAAAAAAAAAAAAAAGGTTTATCAGTTTGAACAATATGTTGTCTTTGTAGCACATTCAACTTTCAAACCAAAAAATGTGCCTTGGCTCAAAAAAGGTTGAAAAACACTGTTTTAATGGATACCATGAAATTAAAAAAAATAGTCAACTTGGTACTTTAAATTGAAGCCTAGAACATATGAATACTTACCTGAATGTTCTCCACGCTGCCTGTTGTGAGACCCCATTTTAGCATTCCACAGGGGTCCGTTCCCACATATGTGCCTATAAAGGGAATTTGCAGAGAGCAAAGTGAACATGTTATGTCTGTCGTTTGCTGTGCACGGACATTTCCCAACAAACTGCGCTTTAAATGTGTCGTTTTTTTCCCCCCCATTAGAAGCATCTAAATGCCCTTTAATTAGCGTGTCCTTCTTTCCTATCGATAGGCCGCCGGTAATCACTCACAGGACTAATGACTCCTAATTGAATTGCTGTACGGACAAACACGGATCCCTTTTCAGTGTCCAAACATTTAGGAGAAGATCTAAAAAAATGCTTATCTCCCGCTGGCTAATTGAAGTCCTGTCATATTTCCACAGTAGCCGGGTGTTGCTGGTGTCAGATCATGCTCTTTCAGTGGAGCCGGGGGAGGGGCACTGGGATGACTGGTGGATCATTAAAATCTCAGTAGATATTGATTTGATCTTTTCATATTGTCAAGGAGAAATCTAATCATAATAGAGCAACGTAGTGTGATATCTCGCTCAAATGCCTTTTAGCACGTCTTGCAGCTCATTATTCAGCAGACAAAGAGTTGATGAAACAGTCCTTTATACACAAATACTTGTTTTGATCTAACTAAATGAATTAAAGCCCATAAACCCTTTTGAGTATTGGAATGCATCCGAATGAACTGAACATGTTGGTGGGCTACATTGTGGTCGTCTCCAACCACATACCTTTATCATTGGGGTAGGGCTGTACGGTATACCGGTATTAGTATAGTACCACGATACTAATGAATCATATTCGGTACTATACCGCCTCTGAAAAGTGCCGGTCCACCATCCCCCTGGGCCTCCGTCGCCGTCACGTCATGACATTGCTGGTTTACAAGCAGACGAGCATGTTCGGCAGCGCACACACACAGAGTACTTACAAGCAGACACAGTGTGTGGACAGAAAAGGGAGAACGGACGCATTTTGGCTTGAAAACTATTGATAAAGGTGAAGTTATAACACTAAAACGCCCTAAAGACCAGCTACAGTGTTTTAGCCATACTTGCCAACCCTCCCGAATTTTCCGGGAGACTCCCGAAATTCAGCGCCTCTCCCGAAAACCTCCGAGACAAATATTCTCCCGAAAATCTCCCGATTTTCAGCCGGAGCTGGAGGCCACGCCCCCTCCAGCTCCATGCGGACCTGAGTGAGGACAGCCTTTTTTTATGACAGGAGGACAACAGGGTGACAAGAACTAAATCATCCAGACTAGAGATAAATTGTATTATTATGTTTATCTTACCTAAAAATAAATATATTTATTAATTACAAAAAAACTAAATACATTTTTACTATATTTTGCTAAAAACATAAAAATTAATTGTGTTTTTATTTGTATTTTTTCTGACTCCTTATTACATCCAGCCATAGAATTATACATTAAAATAAACATATATGAAATAATTAATTTTAAATGATCATAAAAATTCATTTAAAATGACCATATTTAATTATTAAAATAATTGCTTGTTTATCAACAACTTTAGCATTTTATTCATTACATTTTGAAGCTCTCAGAAGCCAAGTTATGTTATATCCTTAAGATTTATTTATGCAAGTTTGAAGTATCAATTATCTAAACACAGTTTTGTTTGCATATTTTCAGGATGTAGATATATATATATATATATATATATATATATATACATATATATATATATATATATATATATATATATATATATATATATATATATATATATATATATATATATATATATATATATATATATATAAATGTATGTACTGTATGTATGTATGTATGTATATGTATGTATATATATATATATATATATATATATATATATATATATATGAAATACTTGACTTGGTGAATTCTAGCTGTCAATATACACCTCCCCTCTTAACCACGCCCCCGCCCACAACCACGCCCCAGTCCCACCCCCGACCACGCCCCCCCCACCCCCACACACACACACATCTCCCGAAATCGGAGGTCTCAAGGTTGGCAAGTATGGTTTTAGCTACTTCTAAATCAGTAATCCTCGCCTCCATTGTGACAAATAAAGTAAGTTTCTTACAAGTACATTATCACTGCAGGACAAGGAATAGCTAAACATGCTTCACTACACACCGTAGCTCACAGGCGTCACAATTTAAACAAGCGCCATTGGTGGATCTACACCTGACATCCACTGTAATGATACCAAGTACAGTAGCGTATCTAGTTGATACTACTATGATTACGTCTATATTTTTTGGCATCACAACATCATCTTTTTTTTATTTATTATGTATATTATGTTTATAATAAACTCAGTAAATATATCCCTGGACACATGAGGACTTTGAATATGACCAATGTAACGACTTGGTATCGGATTGATACACAAATTTGTGGTAGCATCCAAAACTAATGTAAAGTATCAAAGAAGAGAAGAATAAGTGATTATTACATTTTAACAAAAGTGTAGATAGAACATGTTAAAAGAGAAAGTAAGCAGATATTAACAGTAAATGAACAAGTAGATTAATATTTCATTTTCTACCACTTGTCCTTAATAATGTTGACAAAATAATAAAATAAATGACACAATATGTTACTGCATATGTCAGCAGCTAAATTAGGAGTCTTTGTTTGTTTACTTACTACTAAAAGACAAGTTGTCTAGTATGTTCACTATCTTATTTAAGGACAAACTTGCAATAAGAAACATATGTTTAATTCAACCTAAGATTTTTTGTTTACCGTATTTTTCGGACTATAAGTCGCAGTTTTTTTCATAGTTTGGCCGGGCTCCAGTGCGACTTACATATGTTTTTTTTCCTTTTTTATTATGCATTTTTGGCAGGTGCGACTTATACTCCAGTGCGACTTATACTCCAGTGCGACTTATACTCCGAAAAATACGGTAAATAATGCAATTTTTTGATGTCCACTTTATTATTACATTGTATCGTATGCATGTTCCACATAAACTGAAACTGAACTGAACTGAAAATAACCATGTTTTTTTATAGTTTATCACACAGTACATTGAATTGGTTTTACTATCTTTAATGTAGAAAATATATCAGATTGGCCCTCCACATTTCTTTCATTTTTCCCCGTGCAGCCCGCGATGGAAACATTTTGTACACCCCAGCTGTGGTGTGACATTGAGTCCTACAGTAAATATCCATTACTCTCTCACAGTTTCTCACCATTCCCTGCAGCCGCCTCACATGCTGTTGACGCCGTGTCAACATTCGTACAATGGAGCCTTTGATTTGTCCTCGACTGCATGGACCTTTGAAAAAACCCAAGGCAAAAGTGAGAAAGTCTGAATTCAACGCCCCCGTTGGGATCACGGGATATTTTTGTATTCCCGCTTAAAGTAGAAGGATGACCTGCTGGAGGGCATTTTTAGTTATTTAGTTATTGATGCACTTTAAAACGGTTCAAGCAACATCACGACTGATTATGAAATTGCGTTGTGCTGTGAAAGCTTTCACAGCACAACTACACGGCTCACATTGAAGCCATAGAAGTTATGAAAATTGCCGCTTGAGTGCCAGGAAAGTCTGACATGTATTCCAGCTGACTTTAACCAAAAGCAGATTTTTATTCTTGAATATTTTAATTATGTGAGTAAGGAAAAATAATAGTTTTTGTTTGTTTGTTTGTTTGTTTGTTTTGTGCTGGAAATACTATACATTCATCCATGTGTTATACATGCTAACCCAACAAGGGACTCCTCCCAGTACCTCCACCCACTCGGCAGATGACTTCATGAATTTCTTTAATAAGAAAATTTAACTCATTAGAAAGGAGATTAAAGACAACGCATCCCAGCTCCAACTGGGTTCTATGAACACAGATATGAATGTATGTACGACGGATATTGCCTTCCAAAATAATCTCTCTCTTTTTGATGAAATAACATTAGAGGAACTGCTGTGACGTGTAAATGGGATAAAACAATCATGTTTACTTGACCCACTTCCTGGGAAATGTATCAAGGAGCTGTTTGTAATATTAGGACCATCAGTGCTATATATTATAAACGTATCACTTTCCTCTGGCACTGTTGCCCTAGCATTCAAAAAAGTGGTTATTCATCCTCTGCTCAAAAGACCTAACCTCGATCCTGACCTCATGGTATACTACGGGCCTGCATCTCACCTTCCCTTTATCTCGAAAATCCTCGAAAAAACTGTTGCAATGGATGGATGGATACTCCAGGATACCAAAATATTTTGGACACTTCCATGCTCCCAACCTTGTGGGAACAGTTTGGAGTGGGCCCCTTCCTCTTCCAACATGACTGTGCACCAGTGCACAAAGCAAGGTCCATAAAGACATGGATGACAGAGTCTGGTGTGGATGAACTTGACTGGCCTGCACAGAGTCCTGACCTGAACCCGATAAAACACCTTTGGGATGAATTAGAACGGAGACTGAGAGCCAGGAATTGATTAATGTGGACCCCGACTTAAACAAGTTGAAAAACTTATTCGGGTGTTGCCATTTGGTGGTCAATTGTGCGGAATATGTACTGTACTGTGCAATCTACTAATAAAAGTCTCAATCAACCAATCAATCAGGGCTTCTCTACCAACATCAGTGTGTGACCTCACCAATGCGCTTTTTGGAAAAATGGTGGAAAATTCCTATAAACACACTCCGCAACCTTGTGGACAGCCTTCTGTCAGGTTCAAACACTGATGACATCTATTAAACAGACAAGAAGCAAGGAATCATGCAGAGACAGAGTTCAATTTTGCTCAATGGGAGAGACGTATTGGGCTGTACACTCAGTTCCAGTTCCAACCTATGCCCTAAGGCACAGCCCATGTGCTCCACTATTTATTCGGGAGGTCCCTGGTTACATCACTGAGGCTGCTTCTGAAGGAAAGGGGGTAACTTCAGCAACCCTAGTTAGACACAATATATGATTAATCAGAAATTTAAATGTGCTGACACTCGTGATATTGCCCTGTTTCTGCTTTGTCTGCGTCAAGGTACTCTATGTTCGCCTTGGCAGTCAGCAGGCTGGGTCTGGACACAGACACTGATACGAGACGACTCGCAATCCAAGATTGCAAGTTGTCCCTTTGCACAGATAGAAAAGTACAACTTCAGCACAATTGATAATAACTATAGCAACGGCCTTTAAGCATAAGAGTTGTGTGATAACTTACACATAATTATTCTAACACCTTCCCAGAAGAGTTGAAGCTGTAATAGCTGCAAAAGGTGGAGCCACATTATATTGAACCCTATGGGTTAGGAATGGGATGGCACTTCATGTTCATATGTGAGTCAAGGCAGGTGGCCAAATACTTTTGGCAATATATTACATGTAGAGAGAAAGCTTTGTAACTATTTTGTATCTTTCCCCAGTTTTTTTTTTTTTTTTGTTCATCTAATTTTATTTGTGCCGTGGACAACAAATAACCCGCATAGAAGCCTTTTAACCCTTGTGTGGTGTTCGGGTCTGTGGGACCCGTTTTCATTTTTTATTAAAAGAAAAATTATACAGTTAATTAATTTGTCAAACTGAGACTCACTGACATTGGCTCACTTTCTGCGAAGAACATATATCAGAATACATATTTAATGACCACACACCACTCCCCCTCCTACACATTTCTATTACATATAAAATGGCTAATAGAAGTGTGGAAATTGATGTTCTGTGTACCACACGCCCCCCCCCCCCCCCCCCCCCCCCCCCCCCCCCCCCCCCCCCACACACACACACACACACACACACACACACACACACACACACACAGCAGGCCTAGACAGGAGGAGGACAGAGTGTAGGTACACAGAACATCAGAGGGTCAAATGTGTGAGAAAATGAGAGCAGACAGTGTTGACAAACAATGTTGCAACCTTGTGTGGGAACCGCAGGTGCAGAAACACAAAAGAAGAATCCCTGTGGGATGCAGAAACTGGCAGAAAATTTTCCGCGCAACGTTCATATTGTTATCCCAATAAACATCTGTTCAGTATTTTAACATAAAAGTGTTTGATTGTGAGGCATTAAAAGACACAAAATGCAACGGGTCCATCAGACCCACAAACGTTGGCTGAGTAACAACAACATGAACATTACACAAGGGTTAAACTACAAACCCCGTTTTCATATGAGTTGGGAAATTGTGTTAGATGTAAATATAAACGGAATACAATGAGTTTAGCTTCGAGTGCGATCAGGCACGTTATTCTGTCGGCTTGCTCGCGGTTTTGTACACCTTTGATTTTGTTAAGAATAAATCATGTTTTTACCTGCACGCCATGTAGTAGTAGTCCGTCTGCATTTCTGGGAGAACGACCCCGCAGCAGGCTGCGACCCCCCCATTGTGACACCGTCGGCTTCGCTGGGCCTGAGCTCATCTAAGATGGACATATGCAAAGTGGAAAAGTGTTCTGTGGTCTGACTAGTCCACATTTCAAATTGTTTTTGGAAACTGTGGACGTCGTGTCCTCCGGACCAAAGAGGAAAAGAACCATCCGGATTGTTATAGGCGCAAAGTTGAAAAGCCAGCATGTGTGATGGTATGGGGGTGTATTAGTGCCCAAGACATGGGCGCCATTAATGCTGAAAGGTACATACAGTTTTGGAGCAACATATGTTGCCATCCAAGCAACGTTACCATGGACGCCCCTGCTTATTTCAGCAAGACAATGCCAAGCCACGTGTTACATCAACGTGGCTTCATAGTAAAAGAGTGCGGGTTTGAACATCAAATATGTTGTCTTTGTTGCATTCAATTGAATATGGGTTGAAAAGGATTTGCAAATCATTGTATTCCGTTTATATTTACATCTAACACAATTTCCCAACTCATATGTAAACCTATATGTGTATGGTATCAAAAATGCTTCCTATGGTCCTCTGTGAAAGCACCCCTAGGTGTAATAACTACAGTCAGCTTTTCAAATGTTGTACACGTCAAGCATGTGTTCCTGACACCCAGACCCCAAAATATCTCTGGGCTCCATTCACGGGAGCACCAGCACCCTCAGGGCTGGCTTGCTGTGACACCATGTCGCTCCTATTAAAGCACATCCTCTACCTTATTGGCCATATTTCAGCACCAAAAATGACAGCCATAAGAACCCGATCATGTCGGGTCACCGTGTTTCCGAGCGGCTCCCTTGATTAAACACCCGCGGTGCTCTTTCATCCTGCAGGCCGGGGACATTGATACTCATTATTTTTTTAAGTCTCAACACCAAGACCGTGTCAAGAAGGCATCCGTCATCGGCACGCTCCTCGGAGTCAGCAGAATCTTCTTTATGCCCCCCCTCGCTGTCAGCATCTTTGCCAATTTGCAATTTCCATACGGGGCCGGGGCGGGAAGGGGGGGGCTCTGACATATTTTTTTATCACCGTAGATGATGTTGAAATGCAGACATCACGAGCACGGCGGCTTGTTAGTCGTCTAATGTCTGTAATTAACAGGACCACATTAGAGCGCCCCTTCAGGAGGCGTCTGATTCTTCATTTGCGTGACGTTAATGCGGGAGGATGTCGTGCGGCGTGGGCTCGGCGTGGTGTGCGGCGGTGCGGCATTCTCCCATTCATTATGTGCCTAAAGCTTGAGTTATCTTCTCCTTGGTGCAGGGATGAATGTTATTAAAGGCGTAGCTGTCTTGACACAACTCTAATGAAAAATAGGATGTTTCTGAAGGTTATGTTGCCAGCCAGCTCAGAAATGCCTGCTTCATTTTTTTTCCAGGCCAATGTAATTCCCACCTCTTGATAGATCTTTTTTTTTTTCCTTAAGTTTTTTTTTGTGTGTGTGTGTGTGAGTGTGGCTTTGTGTGCAGGAGCCTCATCATAAAGAGACCTTTATTATCCGTGTTCCTAGATGCTCAACAAAGGGCGAGACTGGACTTTTTGGCAGATCATACAGTTGTGAAAAACTACACCCCTGCGCTGTAATGCAGCTGCCTGCTGCCGGGCGGGTTTTAATTGGTGGGCTGGAGATGCCACCGCGGTTCTGCATGATTTGCCGGATTTGATCAAATATTTCATTGCGTTTAGCTTTACTATGTGCTTACAGCAGGGGTGTCGAACTCCTTTTAGATGGGAGGGGCCACGTGGAGAAAAATATACACCCAAGTGGGCCGGACTGGTAAAATGACGGCACGATAACTTAAAAATAATGACAACTTCAATGTCAATCAATCAATGTTAATTTATATAGTGTCTCAAAGGGCTGCACAAGCCACAACGACATCCTCGGTACAGAGCCCACATAAGGGCAAGGGAAAACTCACCCCAGTGGGACGTCGATGTGAATGACTATGAGAAACCTTGGAGAGGACCGCATATGTGGGTAACCCCCCCTATAGGGGAGACCGAATGCAATGGATGTCGAGCATACTTGTCAACCTTGAGACCTCCGATTTCGGGAGGTGGGGGCGTGGTCGGGGGTGGGGCGGGGCGTGGTTGGGGCGGGGGCGTGGTTGGGGGTGTGGTTAAGAGGGGAGGAATATATTTACAGCTAGAATTCACCAACTGGAGTATTTCATTCATATATGTATATATATATATATATATATGTATGAAATACTTGACTTTCAGTGAATTCTAGCTATATATATTTATTTATTTTATTATATATATAAATAAAAGAAATACTTGAATTTCAGTGTTCATTTATTTACACATATACACACACATAACACTCATCTACTCATTGTTGTACTTGAAAGTACAATGCAATACAATTCCGGGGCAATGGCACCTATCAAATACACAGTAATGAAAACACAGTTGTTCTACTAACTGTACTGTGTGTTATGAGAGTAGAGTATGTGTGTGTGTGGCCCTTTAATAGGTGACAGCATGTGAGGTGAGTGACGTCAGTGAGTGTGTGGGCGATAGAAGAGAGGGAGCGTAGCGTGAGTGCGGGGAGGGACTAGTTGGTTTTGTGTTGGATTGGCTGTGTGCAAGCAATCAATAAAGCAAGATTTGCAACTAATCGCTGGACTCATCATTCACCCTAAAGTCGTCCGCTGTGGAGACCCACTGCCGGTAAGGTGAAAGGTGTTGCCCCGAGCATATATCGGCCCTGGAGAAGTGTCTCCCCTGCGCTCTTAGACTATGGTCTCGTTCTTCTGCTTCGTCTCCTTGTGTGCGCACACTGGACTCAGGTCCGCATGGAGCTGGAGGGGGCGTGGCCTCCAGCTCCGGCTGAATTTCGGGAGATTTTCGGGAGAAAATTTCTTCCGGGAGGTTTTCGGGAGAGGTGCTGAATTTCGGGAGTCTCCCGGAAAATCCGGGAGGGTTGGCAAGTATGATGTCGAGTGGGTCTGACATAATATTGTGAGAGTCCAGTCCATAGTGGATCCAACATAATAGTAAGAGTCCAGTCCATAGTGGGGCCAGCAGGAAACCATCCCGAGCGGAGACGGGTCAGCAGCGCAGAGATGTCCCCAACCGATGCACAGGCGAGCGGTCCACCCCGGGTCCCGACTCTGGACAGCCAGCACTTCATCCATGGCCACCGAACCTGTGTGCATCCCCCTCCACAAGGGATAGGGGGGAGCAGAGGAGAAAGGAAAAGAAACGGCAGATCAACTGGTCTAAAAAAGGGGGGTCTATTTAAAGGCTAGAGTATACAAATGAGTTTTAAGATGGGACTTCAATGCTTCTACTTCTACTGATTGCTTTCTTTGTTTAAAAATAGAACAGGCACATTCTGAAAATGTACACATCATTATGGTGTTGCGGTAAATAGTATTCTATCTTTGTCGTTATTTATATTTTTTTGAATAAATTATGTGAAAATGTTCATCAGTCAACTCACTGGTGTTAATTTTCAATCTACAAATACACATTTTTACTCACATTCACACAGTTATTCATACATACACACATAGGCACCACACACACATTCACTGTACAAACATACATATACACATGCATTAGGGATGTCCGATAATGGCTTTTTGCCGATATCCGATATTCCGATAATGTCCAACTCTTTAATTACCGATACCGATATCAACCGATACCGATATCAACCGTTATATGCAGTCGTGGAATTAACACATTATTATGCCTAATTTGGACAACCAGGTATGGTGAAGATAAGGTACTTTTTAAAAAAAATAATAAAATAAGATAAATAAATTAAAAACATTTTCTTGAATAAAAAGAAAGTAAAACAACAGTTACATAGAAACGAGTAATTAATGAAAATGAGTAAAATTAACTGTTAAAGGTTAGTACTATTAGTGTACCAGCAGCACGCACAATCATGTGTGCTTACGGACTGTATCCCTTGCAGACTGTATTGATATATATTGATATATAATGTAGGAACCAGAATATTAATAACAGAAAGAAACAACCCTTTTGTGTGAATGAGGGAGGAAGGTTTTTTGGGTTGGTGCACTAATTGTAAGTGTATCTTGTGTTTTTTATGTTGATTTAATAAAAAAAATAAAGAAAATAAAAAACGATACCGATAATTTCCCGATATTACATTTTACGCATTTATCGGCCGATAATATCTGCAGGCCGATATTATCGGACATCTCTAACATGCATGTACATATACATTCACTGTACAAACATACATATACTGTACATATACAAGTACACATACATACATACACTCATGCATATAATCACGTTTCATCAAACATATATTAACGATGTTGCCCTAAGGCTTCTCTTTCTTCCCCTCCATTTATGTGCTTTATTTTGTATCTCTAGTTATCATTACGTATATGTATTGTTGCATTTGAACAACTGTATTGTTGATAATAGAGGTACATTATTGGTATTGTTCATTATCAATAGTGCTATTTCTATTGGTATTTGTATTGATCCATTTGTTGTGTAATAATGCTCATTGTCATTTATGTATTATTATTTATTTTACTAACTGCTTCTTTGCTATCACTTTTACCATCATATTTGTACATATCCTATTTGCTGATGTTGCTCTATTGTTGTTGTTGTTGTTATTGTTGTGTTTGTCTCTCTGTCTTATCCCCCTCTTGTCCCCACAATTTCCCCCTCTGTCTTCCTTTTTTCTCTTCCTATCCCCTCCTGCTCCGGCCTGGCTGCACCAAATGATAATATAAATATATTTAATAAAGTCAAATACAAATAAGGCAACAAGAGAAGTATCCCACACTTCTCTTTTGTAAAGTAAATCTGAACAGCCGATATGGGCATCGACATCAACTATATGATTTGCCTGAGAAGCTGGACAGGACATAAAAAATAAAATAAATAAATAAATACATTTTCAATCTAGCAAGTTTAAAAAATTATATAAAAATCAAATTACAGTATGTTATTTATGTAGTTTGATCATTTTCCTCAACTGATGTACTAACATCTTGTGGTTTATTTTCTACATATGTAGCATCATCTACAAAGATACAAAAAATTGCTATTGCGACATCCAGTGGACGCATTTAGAACAGCTGTTTCTTTCATTCAAAAATTTTAAGTTAATTTTTATACTTCGCAAACTCCCCCCGCGGACCGGATAAAACCTGTTCGCGGGCCTGATCCGGCCCTCGGGCCGTACGTTTGACACGCTTGCTGTAAAGAATGTTAACCGTGATCCTGTACAGTAAATACAGATTTTATGACGGCAATATTTTGAACCAGTTTATTCGCATTACAGTACATCCATCCATCTATTTTCTACAGTACATACAATATATTGCCAAAAGTATTTGGCCACCTGCCTTGACTCACATATGAACTTGAAGTGCCATCCCATTCCTAACCCATAGGGTTCAATATGATGTGGCTCCACCTTTTGCAGCTATTACAGCTTCAACTCTTCTGGGAAGGTGTTAGAATAATTATGTGTAAGTTATCACACAACTCTTATGCTTAAAGTCCGTTGCTATAGTTATTATCAATTGTGCTGAAGTTGTACTTTTCTATCTGTGCAAAGGGACAACTTGCAATCTTGGATAGCGAGTCGTCTCGTATCAGTGTTTGTGTCCAGACCCGGCCTGCTGACTGCCAAGGGTGAACATCGAGTACCTTGACGCAGACAAAGCAGAGACAGGGCGATATCACGAGTGTCATAGTCATAGTGTTCATAGGAATTTTCTACCATTCTTCCAAAAGCGCATTGGTGAGGTCACACACTGATGTTGGTGGAGAAGGCCTGGCTCTCAGTCTCCGTTTTAATTCATCCCAAAGGCGTTCTATCGGGTTTAGGTCAGGACTCTGTGCAGGCCAGTCAAGTTCATCCACACCAGACTCTGTCATCCATGTCTTTATGGACCTTGCTTTGCGCACTGGCGCACAGTCATGTTGGAAGAGGAAGGGGCCCGCTCCAAACTGTTCCCACAAGGTTGGTAGCATGGAATTGTCTAAAATGTTTTGGTATCCTGGAGCATTCAACGTTCCTTTCACTGGAACTAAGGGGCCAAGCCCAACTCCTGAAAAACAACGCCACACCATAATTCCTCCTCCACCAAAAGTCACACTCGGCACAATGCAGTCCAAAATGTATTGTTCTCCTGGCAACCTCCAAACCCAGACTGGTCCACATTTAGAACAGCAGTTTCTTTCATTCAAAAATGTCATGTTTATTTTTGTACTCAGCAAACCTGATTCGGCCCTCGGGCCGTACGTTTGACACCCCTGGGTTACAACGAGCCGTGTGGTTCACAAAGCAGGAAGCATGATGGCGACAGCGCGGCACGACCGAGGGTCAGATTGCACTTTTCAGACCTCTGTCAGGGGAGGCAAGTCACACAACCCCCCCACTCGCCCCCTTTTGCAACACTGACGCTCCACACCCCCCATCCCCTGCCCCACTTTGGCCCCTTCATTCCCTAACAGCCTGATCAGAGCCACCAGGGAGGCCTGTGACAGACGTGCAAGAGAGCGCCCCCCCAACTTTGACGCTTGTGTTCGAGCACAACACTTATCTGCAAAGTCAACATCTTTTTATGGCGTCATGACTGTTTCCATCAGCAGGGAAGGTGGGCGAGGGGTAGGGGGTGTGCATAATACTGCTGATGCAGCAAAATGCAAATTTCGCCGAAACACATCCCAATGTTGAGAACGTACCCCGGGGCTATTCAACTGTCAGCCCGGGGGGAATGACATCATCCTGGTTTCCCTTCAAAATTTATTAGAAACATTTTTGCTGCAAACCCCTAAAAAAACTACATATAGAGTGCTCCTGTTGTAGAGAGGAACTTGGACCACTGTGGACACATTTACAAATCCTTGCATTGACATTTTAACCTTGCTAGCACTTGTTATCTACAAACCCCATTTCCATATGAGTTGGGAAATTGTGTTAGATGTAAATATAAATGGAATACAATGATTTGCAAATCCTTTTCAACCCATATTCAGTTGAATGCACTACAAAGACAAGATATTTGATGTTCAAACTCATAAACTTAATTTTTTTTTTTGCAAATAATAATTAACTTAGAATTTCATGGCTGCAACACGTGCCAAAGTAGTTGGGAAAGGGCAGGTTCACCACTGTGTTACATGGCCTTTCCATTTAACAACACTCAGTAAATGTTTGGGAACTCAGGAAACTAATTGTTGAAGCTTTGAAAGTGGAATTCTTTCCCATTCTTGTTTTATGTAGAGCTTCAGTCGTTCAACAGTCCGGGGGTCTCCGTTGTGGTATTTTACGCTTCATAATGCGCCACACATTTTCGATGGGAGACAGGTCTGGACTGCAGGCGGGCCAGGAAAGTACCTGCACTCTTTTTTTACGAAGCCACGCTGTTGTAACACGTGCTGAATGTGGCTTGGCATTGTCTTGCTGAAATAAGCAGGGGCGTCCATGAAAAAGACGGCGGTTAGATAGCAGCATATGTTTCAGCAGTAATGGTGCCTTCACAGATATGTAAGTTACCCATGCCTTGGGCACTAATGCACCCCCATACCATCACAGATGCTGGCTTTTGAACATTGCGTCGATAACAGTCTGGATGGTTCGCTCCCCCTTCCGGATGACACGATGTCGAATATTTCCAAAACAATTTGAAATGTGGACTCGTCAGACCACAGAACACTTTTCCACTTTGCATCAGTCAATCTTAGATGAAGCCGGCGGCCTTTCTGGATGTTGTTGATAAATGGCTTTTGCTTTGTATAGTAGAGCTTCAACTTGCACTTACAGATGTAGCGACCAACTGTATTTAGTGACAGTGGTTTTCTGAAGTGTTCCTGAGCCCATGTGGTGATATCCTTTAGAGATTGATGTCGGTTTTTGATACAGTGCCGTCTGAGGGATCGAAGGTCACGGTCATTCAATGTCGGTTTCCGGCTATGCCGCTTATGTGGAGTGATTTCTCCAGATTCTCTGAACCTTTTGATGATATTATGGACCGTAGATGTTGAAATCCCGAAATTTCTTGCAATTGCACTTTGAGAAACGTTGTTCTTAAACTGTTTGACTATTTGCTCACACAGTTGTGGACAAAGGGGTGTACCTCGCCCCATCCTTTCTTGTGAAAGACTGAGCATTTTTTGGGAAGCTGTTTTTATACCCAATCATGGCACCCACCTGTTCCCAATTAGCCTGCACACCTGTGGGATGTTCCAAATAAGTGTTTGATGAGCATTCCTCAACTTTATCAGTATTTATTGCCACCTTTTCCAACTTCTTTGTCACGTGTTGCTGGCATCAAATTCTAAAGTTAATGGTTATTTGCAAAAAAAAAAAAAGGTTTATTAGTTTGAACATTAAATATGTTGTCTTTGTAGCATATTCAACTGAATATGGGTTGAAAATGATTTGCAAATCATTGTATTCAGTTTTGGGCTTCACGGTGGCAGAGGGGTTAGTGCATCTGCCTCACAATACGAAGGTCCTGAGTAGTCTTGGGTTCAATCCCGGGCTCGGGAACTTTCTGTGTGGAGTTTGCATGTCCTCCCCGTGACTGCGTGGGTTCCCTCCGGGTACTCCGGCTTCCTCCCACCTCCAAAGACATGCACCTGGGGATAAGTTGATTGGCAACACTAAATTGGCCCTAGTGTGTGGATGTGAGTGTGAATGTTGTCTGTCTATCTGTGTTGGCCCTGCGATGAGGTGGCGACTTGTCCAGGGTGTACCCCGCCTTCCGCCCGATTGTAGCTGAGATAGGCTCCAGCGCCCCCCGCGACCCCAAAGGGAATAAGCGGTAAAAAATGGATGGATGGATGGATGTATTCCGTTTATATATACATCTAACACAATTTCCCAACTCATACGGAAACGGGGTTTGTACATCACTGAGGCTATGTCTACACTAAGCCGGATAACACCTTAAATAAATAATTATTTAGCCCCTAAGCCCCGTTTCAGCCACACTAAACCAGCGTTTAAGGTCACCCTCCTCGGACAATTTTTTACACCGGTAAGTGCGCTGTGTATTTCTTGAATCTCCGGCTGTTAGCTTTGTATGGACTCATTGATTGTTTACAAACTGAGTTTGGAGAGGAAGTGACGCCACAGGAAGCTTTATAATAAAGTGGTTTCGTAACTCTGAGCTAATCACTGGAAAGATGCAGGCGAGTCATCCGGACATGCCCGTGTTTCTCCTTCTTCTGCGTGTACAGACACTGGTGGAAATCACACATGAATACCTTAAGAGAAAGCCATTGCAGCTATTTGGGATACAACACTTCTCAGACGGCAAGAGAACTTTCCATTGTCCGGGTCAACTGTGATTTTACTTGGTGAAAAACTTTGTCCTTTTGTCTTACCTCAATCAACCAATGAATGTTTACTTATATAGCCCTAAATCACGAGTGTCTCAAAGGGCTGCACAAGCCACGACGACATCCTCGGCTCAGATCCGACGAGGGAAGACTAACTACGGAAATCGGCGAATGCTTTTGGACTGGCAAAGCAGACTGTATCAGTTATTGTCCGTCATGTATGTCGCGGACTCAACGTCTAGGTCCAGACTATATAAAGTCACCAAAAATGAATGGACAATGAAGAGTGAGGAGTGTCCTGACCAGATATCTAGATCCCTAGATTGATTGTAGTCAAATGTTCTTTATCATATTGTTTACTTTCACGTGTGCAATAAAGATTTGATTAATTTATGAAGTCTCAGGTGTGATTGACTACAATAGGGCCCCACAGCACACTGGATTCCAGTTCATTGAAATACCAAATAATTCTGTTCATGATTTTTATGGACATAATTTCTAGGCGCAGTCAGGGCGATGAGGGGATCTGGTTTGGTGGCTGCAGGATTAGGTCTCTGCTTTTTGCAGATGATGTGGTCCTGATGGCTTCATCTGGCCAGGATCTTCAGCTCTCACTGGATCGGTTCACAGCTGATTGTGAAGCGACTGGGATGAGTATCAGCACCTCTAAGTCCGAGTCCATGGTTCTCGCCCGGAAAAGGGTGGAGTGCCATCTCCGGGTTGGGGAGGAGACCCTGCCCCAAGTGGAGGACTTCAAGTACCTCGGAGTCTTGTTCACGAGTGAGGGAAGAGTGGATCGTGAGATCGACAGGCGGATCGGTGCGGCATCTTCAGTAATGCGGACGCTGTATCGATCCGTTGTGGTGAAGAAGGAGCTGAGCCGGAAGGCAAAGCTCTCAATTTACCGGTCGATCTACGTTCCCATCCTCACCTATGGTCATGAGCTTTGGGTTATGACCGAAAGGACAAGATCACGGGTACAAGCGGCCAAAATGAGTTTCCTCCGCCAGGTGGCGGGTCTCTCCCTTAGAGATAGGGTGAGAAGCTCTGTCATCCGGGAGGAGCTCAAAGTAAAGCCGCTGCTCCTCCACATGGAGAGGAGCCAGATGAGGTGGTTCGGGCATCTGGTCAGGATGCCACCCGAACGCCTCCCTAGGGAGGTGTTTAGGGCACGTCCGACCGGTAGGAGGCCACGGGGAAGACCCAGGACACGTTGGGAAGACTATGTCTCCCGGCTGGCCTGGGAACGCCTCGGGATCCCCCGGGAGGAGCTGGACGAAGTGGCTGGGGAGAGGGAAGTCTGCGCGACACGACCTCAGATAAGCGGAAGAAGATGGATGGATGGATGGATGAAATACCACAACACTGGATATTGTTCAGATAAGTTACATTTAAGAACTTGCACACAAAGCAACACTGGAGGTGACTATGACGTGCGCATTTTCCGCGCATGTGTACTAGGTCGCGTTGCGCCGGCGGACAGAGGGGGGAGGTGGAAGGGGGTCTTAAACGATCAGCTCAATGGTAAACAAGACATGGTTTTATTTTTAAAGAAATTAACATTAATTACCACATAAACACACAAAAATTACTGAAAATTGATACCATAGAGTCCCAAATTGTTCATGTTTTTCAGTCAGTACAGTTTCCTATTGCATTGTGTTGTGCAATACAGTACAAACTCTAACACAATTCAGGTGCTGACATATAGAAGCAAGCTTATCGCTTGCCGTAGTTAGATTTTACGGCTAATATCAAAGCATGCCGATGTGTTACTGCGCTATAAAAAAAAAGAGTTCCTCCGTGTTCGCTCTTACAATAACAATGTCGCTACAGCTTGTTTTTTATACAGGTTACGAAACGTAAATAAAGTATTGTTGACAGTCCTTGAATGCATTTTAAAGGCCTACTGAAATGCGATTTTCTTATTTAAAGGGGGATAGCAGGTCCATTCTATGTGTCATACTTGATCATTTCGCGATATTGCCATATTTTTGCTGAAAGGATTTAGTAGAGAACATCGACGATAAAGTTCGCAACTTTTGGTCGCTGATAAAAAAGGCCATGCCTGTCCCGGAAGTAGCAGACGATATGCGCGTGACGTCACAGGTTGTGGAGCTCCTCACATCCGCACATTGTTTACAATCATGGTCACCAGCAGCGAGAGCGATTCGGACCAAGAAAGCGACGATTTCCCCATTAATTTGAGCGAGGATGAAAGATTTGTGGATGAGGAAAGTGAGAGTGAAGGACTAGAGGGCAGTGGGAGCGATTCAGATAGGGAAGATGCTGTGAGAGGCGGGTGGGACCTGATATTCAGGGAATGACTAAAACAGTAAATAAACACAAGACATATATATACTCTATTAGCCACAACACAACCAGGATTATATTTAATATGCCACAAATTAATCCCGCATAACAAATACCTCCCCCCTCGGGTCCAAATAACCCGCCAATACAACTCAAACTGTTAAGTCTTAGACGGGGGAAGAAGACGGCACAACAGCGGAAGTACAAACTCAATGTATTTATTGAGTGATTTATGATTACGTAGGGTGTGTATGCTACTATGTGTTTGAATGTAAACTATGTGCTGAAATTAACATATGAAGATACCGTAAGGGGTGTTGTCATGTGTGTTGAATGATGGCATCCAAATCCAGAGGGTGAAGGCAAAGAAGTCCAGGGGTCCAAGCGTGGTTGTAGTGCAGGAGAGAGCGTCCAAAGTCCAGGCAATGTGTCGGGTAATCAGGAGGGCAATCAGGATTCAGGGGAATATGGCAGCGGGAGCTGAGACAGGGACTGTGGGAGGAAGGAGAGACGAAGGAGATCAAAAACAAGGTACGAGGAAACAAGCACAGGAGAAGAACACTGGTGGGGAGTCAGAGACGTGAGCTTACGGCAAGCAAAGCAACGTTCCGACGAGGAGTAGTCAGCGGCGAGGCTCTTTATCCTGTCGTCCGTAATTACTGCCAGGTGTCTTGATTGATGATTGTCTCCAGCTGCGGCGGCATGTGGGTGCGGTCTGCACAGCGCGTGTGGGTGCGGTCTGCGCAGCGCGTGTGGGGGTGTGTCTGGACGTGCTCAGAGTGGAGCTGCTGAGTGCTCCCGCAGACGAGGGAGAAACGGACTGTGCGTGTGTCGTAACACAAACACCTGCACAACACACTCAATCCCACAGCCCAAAGTACCGTTCATCTCCCCAAAGTTCATACAGCACATATATTTCCCCAAAGTCCCCAAAGTTACGTACGTGACATGCACATAGCGGCACGCACGTACGGGCAAGCGATCAAATGTTTGGAAGCCGCAGCTGCATGCGTACTCACGGTACCGCGTCTGCGCATCCAACTCAAAGTCCTCCTGGTAAGAGTCTCTGTTGTCCCAGTTCTCCACAGGCCAATGGTAAAGCTTGACCGTCATCTTCCGGGAATGTAAACAATGAAACACCGGCTGTGTTATCCGGCACAACAGTCAGGGGGTGCATTCTACGGCAGGGGTGCGTTATACGGCCCAACACCTGCCGCAATACACCGCTTCCCACCTACAGCTTTCTTCTTTGCTGTCTCCATTGTTCATTGAACAAATTGCAAAAGATTCCCCAACACAGATGTCCAGAATACTGTGGAATTTTGCGATGAAAACAGACGACTTAATAGCTGGCCACCATGCTGTCCCAAAATGTCCTCAACAATACGTGACGTCACGCGCCGACGTCATCATACCAAGACGTTTTCAGCAGGATATTTAAAATTGCACTTTAGTAAGCTAACACATGCCGTATTGGCATGTGTTGCAATGTTAAGATTTCATCATTGATATATAAACTATCAGACTGCGTGGTCGGTAGTAGTGGCTTTCAGTAGGCCTTTAAAGTAATTTAGAGGTAGTATTGATTGCTCTCATTCACTCCATTGCTAGCCACATAGGCGCCGGTTTTTACATGTTAGACTTCAAAAGAAAAGAAAAAACCTTTTGTCTTCCTGTCTTTCATAAGGATTGTGAACGATAGGCAAATTTTCAAAAAAGAGTGCAGTTTCCCTTTAAAGGTACCCATAACCGCTCTCTAAGAATGTTATGTACTTCTGTTTCTAAGCCACAAACTAGTTGAGACTGAATCAACAGCGCCTCTGCTGGTGAAAACTAAGTAGTGCATTCGATTTAGCCTCAATGGGACAAGCTGAGATAGGCTCCAGCGCCCCCCGCAACCCCAAAGGGAATAAGCGGTAGAAAATGGATGGATGGATGGGACAAGAGGTAAAAAAAAAGGATTTCAAAACACAAATAATGAACAATAACTTGCAAATTTTTTAAAAAATGTTTTGCCTCGTCACATTTAGTCAAATATTCTGCCTAGTTTATTTTCCAAAAACTAGCATTTATTTTTGCCCTGTCAATAGCAATTGTTTGCATAACTACAGAAATGAGTGCTTTCAAAATAAAATTGTTGTACAAACAATTTAAATTAACAATATAATAATAAATGATATGATTCAAAATATACATAACAACACTGTATAGAAAATACCATTTATTATTATGGAATAATATATGCAACTAGACGAGGCAATTCCTGAAGGAATTGTGTGTGATTGCTCCAATGCTGAAGTTGAACTGAAATCCTGGAATTTTTTTAGAGTTGTTGAAGTAGAGCACACAATTCCCAAAATTATATTTTGAATATGTTGAAGTTGGAACAGTTTGAATCAGATGAAAAATGTGGGAGTTGTGGAACTTTGAAGAAAATAAATGTTGAAATCGTTTAAATGCTGAATTTTTTTTAACTGTTGGAATGGTTTGAATGTTGAAGAGTTTGAATTTCCAGGAAAACGGGAATTAGGTTTGGAACTTGGGAAAGTGTTAGTTGGAATGACCAGGATGAGTGGAATGTGTCAATGTTGGAATGATTTGAATAGGTTGAAAAATGTGGGAATTGTGCAACTTGGAAAAATGTCCCATTCATTTCAATGATAACTTACTGAAAATTTGGGAATTTTGGGAAAACCTGGATTTTTTGAAAATGATTAGGAGCATGAATGTCCTGAATGAGCTGAATTGGTCGGTGTTAGAATTGTTTAAATCGGGCAAGAAATGTTGAAGTAGTAAATGATTTTAACAAATTTCAGGAAAATCTCAAAAAAAAAATTAACTTGGAAAAAGGGTAGTTTGAATTTCTAGAATGGTGGAATGTGTTAAAGGTGGAATGGTTTGAAGAATGTGGGAACCATGGAAGTTTTTTTCCCAGTTCAAAAAACAGCTTAGTTTTTTGTCCTGATTAAGAAGATTTTTTTGACGGTGGAATGGTTGAAATACGTTGAAAAATGTGGGAGGAGTAGTCGCCAGAAAAAAGGGTGGAAATAGGGCTCCGGAAAACCAGGAATTCTGGAAAATCCTGCAATTTTTTGAACTTGGAAAATGGGTAGTTTGAATTTCCAGAATGGTGGAATGTGTTAAAGGTGGAATGGTTTGAAGAATGTGGAAATTGTGGAAGTTTGAAGAATGACCAATTCATTTCAGTGGGAATTGCCAAAAAATTTGGGAATTTCAGGAAAAGCGGGATTTTTTTTTGAAAATGGTAAACAACTTGAATGGTCTGAATGACTGGTTGGTGTTGACATTTTCCAAATCGGGCGAGAAATGTTGAAGTTGTAACATGTTGAATTGAAAAATTGTATTACGGAATTCATGGAATTTTGAGAAAAGCGGGAGTTTTTCCAGTTCAAAAAACAACTTTGTTTTTTGTCCTGATTAAGAAGATTTTTTTGACCATGGAACAGTTGAAATGCGTTTAAAAATGTGGGAGGAGTAGTCGCCAGAAAAGAGGGTGGAAATAAGGCTCTGGAAAACCAGGAATTCTGGAAAATCCTGGAATTTTTTTGAACTTGGAAAAAGGGAAGTTTGAATTTCCTGAATGGTGGAATGTGTTAAAGGTGGAATGGTTTGAAGAATGTGGGAATTGTGGAAGTTTGAAGAATGGCCAATTAATTTCAATGGGAATTTCCAAAAAATTTGGGAATTTTGGGAAAAGGGGGAATTTTTTGGAAAATGGTAAAAAAAAACTTGAATGATCTAAATGAGTTGAAATTGTTGGTGTTGACATTTTCCAAAACGGTAGAGAAATGTTGAAGTTGTAACATGTTGAATTGAGAAATTGTATAATAAAAATTCCTGGAATTAAGGGAATTTTTCCAGTTCAAAAAACAACTTCGTTTTTTTCCTGGTTAAGAGGATTTTTTTGACTATGGAACGGTTGAAATGCGTTAAAAAATGTGGGAGGAGTAGCTGCCAGAAAAAAGGGTGGAAATAGGGCTCTGGAAAACCAGGAATTCTGGAAAATCCTGGAATTTTTTGGAACTTTGAAAAAGGCTAGTTTGAATTTTCATAATGGTGGAATGTGTTAAAGGTGGAATGGTTTTGGAATTCATTTCAATGGGAATTTCCAAAAATTTGGGAATTTCGGGAAAAGAGAGAATTTATTTAAAATGGTAAAAAACTTGAATGGTCTGAATGAGTTGAAATGGTTGGTGTTGACATTTTCCAAATCGGTCGAGAAATGTTGAAGTTGTAACTTGTTGAATTGAGAAATTTTACAACGGAATTCCTGGAAAACCGGGAATTTTTCCAGTTGAGTTTTCAGTTTCCTGATTAAGAGGAATTTTTGGACGTGGAACGGTTGAAATGCGTTGAAAAATGTGGGAGGAGTAGCCGCCAGAATAAAGGGTGGAAATAGGGCTCTGGAATACCAGGAATTCTGGAAATTTCTGGAATTTTTTCTAACTTAGAAAAGGGGAAGTTTGAATTTCCTGAATGGTGGAATGTGTTAAAGGTGGAATGGTTTGAAGAATGTGGGAATTGTGGAAGTTTGAAGAATGGCCAATTAATTTCAATGGAAATTTCCCAAAAATTTGGGAGTTTCGGGAAAAGGGGGATTTCTTTTAGAAAATGGTAAAAAACTTGAATGATCTAAATGAGTTGAAATGGTTGGTGTTGACATTTTCCAAATCGGTCGAGAAATTTTGAAGTTGTAACATGTTGAATTGAGAAATTGTATTACAAAATTCCTGGAATTTCGGGGAATTTTTCCAGTTCAAAAAACAACTTTGTTTTTTGTCCTGGTTAAGAGTTGTTTTTTTTACCATGGAACATTTAAAATGCGTTGAAAAATGTGGGAGGAGTAGTCGCCAGAAAAGAGGGTGGAAAAAAGGCTCTGGAAAACCAGGAATTCTGGAAAGTCCTGGAATTTTTTTGAACTTGGAAAAAGGGTAGTTTGAATTTCCAGAATGGTGGAATGTGTTAAAGTTGGAATGGTTTTGGAATTCATTTCAATCGGAATTTCCAAAAAATTAGGGAATTTCAGGAAAAGCGGGAATTTTTTTGATAATGGTAAACAACTTGAATGGTCTGAATGACTTTAAATGGTTGGTGTTGACATTTTCCAAATCGGGCGAGAAATGTTGAAGTTGTAACAAATTGTATTACGGAATTCATGGAATTTCGAGAAAACTGAGTTTTTCCAGTTCAAAAAACAACTTTGTTTTTTGTCCTGGTTAAGAAGATTTTTTTGACCATGGAACGGTTTAAATGCGTTGAAAAATGTGGGAGGAGTAGTCACCAGAAAAGAGGGTGGAAATAAGGCTCTGGAAAACCAGAAATTCTGGAAAATCCTGGAATTTTTTTTAACTTTGAAAAAGGGTAGTTTGAATTTCCAGAATGGTGGAATGTGTTAAAGGTGAAATGGTTTGAAGAATGTGGGAATTGTGGAAGTTTGAATGTCACACCCCGGCTCGGGTGAAGGTAATGTAACCTTTGCAAACCAGACTTTGGCAAGGCACGCAGTTGGTAACAGTTTACAAACATTTATTGAAATCCCAAAAGTGTCAAAAGGTGAACAACAACAGGAAGAAACAACACCCACAATCTCAGTAGATGTTTGATGCATGAGACCGACACTCTTGCTCAGGACAGTGAACCTCCTCTGACAGTGACAGACAGCAGACTGGCAGAAAAATGACATTTTCCAATTTAAATAGCCCATAGCCCCGCCCACTAGCTGGGGCCAATTTGAAGGGGGAATTAAGAAAACAGTTATTTTGTAAATGACACCATAAATAACCATCACATTCAAATGTCCAGTGTCCCTCTGTACCACCCAGCTTTTGAAGATCATGGTTCGACCCAAATTTGGCCTACTTAGTGAATGCAGGTGTGTTCACCTATATAAAGCCCTCAACCCCACCCTGAATCTTTTAGTCAGCTGTTCAGAGCTACGGTGAGTGACAGGTAACAATTTGTTTGTTGAGCACATGCTTTTCACTGCCTAACAAGATTGAATATTTGTCCATGTTGAGCTTCCCAACAAATGTGCATGGTTTGTAAAAGTTTAAGGTCAAACAGTGACAGTGTGGGGTCAAACTGTCACATTGAAGATTGGCCAATTCATTTCAATGGGAATTTCCAAAAAAATGTGGGAATTTTGGGAAAAGAGAGAATTTTTTTGAATATGGTAAAAAAAAATGGAATGGTCTGAATGAGTTGAAATGGTTGGTGTTGACATTTTCCAAATCGGTCGAGAAATGTTGAAGTTGAAACATGTTGAATTGAGAAATTGTATTACAAAATTCCTGGAATTTCGGGAATTTTTCCAGTTCAAAAAACAACATTGTTTTTTTTTTCCTGGTTAAGAGGATTTTTTTGACCGTGGAACGGTTGAAATGCGTTGAAAAATGTGGGAGGAGTAGCTGCCAGAATAAAGGGTGGAAATAAGGCTCTGGAAAACCAGGAATTCTGGAAAATCCTGGAATTTTTTTGAACTTGGAAAAAGGGTAGTTTGAAGATCCAGAATGGTGGAATGTGTTAAAGGTGGAATGGTTTGAAGAATGTGGGAATTGTGGAAGTTTGAAGATTGGCCAATTCATTTCAATAGGAATTTCCAAAAAAATGTGGGAATTTTGGGAGAAGAGAGAATTTTTTTGAATATGGTAAAAAAAAATTGAATGGTCTGAATGAGTTGAAATGGTTGGTGTTGACATTTTCCAAATTGGTCGAGAAATGTTGAAGTTGTAACATGTTGAATTGAGAAATTGTATTACAAAATTCCTGGAATTTTGGGAATTTTTCCAGTTCAAAAAACAACTTCGTTTTTTTCCTGGTTAAGAAAAATGTTTTGACCATGGAACGGTTGAAATGCGTTGAAAAATGTGGGAGGAGTAGCTGCCAGAAAAAAGAGTGGAAATAAGGCTCTGGGAAACCAGGAATTCTGAAAAATCCTGGAATTGTTTTGAACTTGGAAAAAGGGTAGTTTGAATTTCCAAAATGGTGGAATGTGTTAAAGGTGGAATGGTTTGAAGAATGTGGGAATTGTAAAAGTTTGAAGAATGGCCAATTCATTTCAATGGGCATTTCCAAAAAAATGTGGGAATTTTGGGAAAAGAGAGAATTTTTTTGAATATGGTAAAAAAAAATTGAATGGTCTGAATGAGTTGAAATGGTTGGTGTTGACATTTTGCAAATCGGTCGAGAAATGTTGAAGTTGTAACATGATGAATTGAGAAATTGTATTACGGGATTCCTGAAATTTCGGGAAAACCGGGAATTCTTCCAGTTCAAAAAACAATTTTGTTTTTTGTCCTGATCAAGAGGAATGTTTTGACGGTGGAACGGTTGAAATGCGTTGAAAAATGTGGGAGGAGTAGTAGCCAGAAAAAGGGTGGAAATAGGGCTCTGGAAAACCCAAAATTCTGGAAAATCCTGTAATTTTTTTTAACTTATAAAAGGGGAAATTTGAATTTCCTGAACGTTGAATTGAGAAATTGTATTACAAAATTCCTTGAATTTGGGGAATTTTTCCAGTTCAAAAAACAACTTCGTTTTTTTTCCTGGTTAAGAGGATTTTTTTGACCATGGAACGGTTGAAATGCGTGAAAAATGTGGGAGGAGTAGCTGCCAGAAAAAAGGGTGGAAATAAGGCTCTGGAAAACCAGGAATTCTGGAAAATCCTGGAATTTTTTTGAACTTACAAAAGGGGAAATTTGAATTTCCAGAATGGTGGAATGAATGTGTTAAAGGTGGAATGGTTTGAAGAATGTGGGAATTGTGGAAGTTTGAAGAATGGCCAATTAATTTCAATTGGAATTTCCAAAAAATTTGGGAATTTCGGGAAAAGGGGAATTTTTTTTGCAAAATGGTAAAAAACTTGAATGATCTGAATGAGTTGAAATGGTTGGTGTTGACACTTTCCAAATCGGTCGAGAAATGTTGAAGTTGTACTATGTTGAATTGAGAAATTGTATTATAAAAATTCCTGGAATTTCGGGAATTTTTCCAGTTCAAAAAACAACTTCGTTTTTTTCCTGGTTAAGAGGATTTTTTTGACCATGGAACGGTTGAAATGCGTTGGAAAATGTGGGAAGAGTAGCTACCAGAAAAAAAGGTGGAAATAGGGCTTTGGAAAACCAGGAATTCTGGAAAATCCTGGAATTTTTTAAAACTTGGAATAAGGGTAGTTTGAATTTCCAGAATGGTGGAATGTGTTAAAGGTGGAATGGTTTTGGATATCATTTCAATGGGAATTTCCAAAAAATTTGGGAATTTCGGGAAAAGAGGGATTTTTTTTGAAAATGGTAAAAAACTTGAATGGTCTGAATGAGTTGAAATGGTTGGTGTTGACATTTTCCAAATCGGTCGAGAAATGTTAAAGTTAAAACATGTTGAATTGAGAAATTTTATTACGGAATTCCTGGAAAACCGTGATTTTTTCCAGTTCAGTTTTCAATTTACTGATTAAGAGGAATTGTTTGACGGTGGAACAGTTTAAATGCGTTGACAAATGTGGGAGGAGTAGCCGCCAGAAAAAGGGTGGAAATAGGGCTCTGGAAAACCAGGAATTCTGGAAAATCCTGGAATTTTTTTTAACTTAGAAAAGGGGAAGTTTGAATTTCCTGAATAGTGGAATGTGTTAAAGGTGGAATGGTTTACAGAATGTGGGAATTGTGATATTAATTTCAATGGGAATTTCCCAAAAATGTGGGAATTTTGGGATAAGAGGGAATTTTTTTGAAAATGGTAAAAAATTTGAATGGTCTGAATGAGTTGAAATGGTTGGTGTTGACATTTTCCAAATCGGTCGAGAAATGTTGAAGTTGTAACATGTTGAATTGAGAAATTTTACTACGGAATTCCTGGAAAACCGGGAATTTTTCCAGTTGAGTTTTCAGTTTCCTGATTAAGAGGATTTTTTTGACGGTGGAACGGTTGAAATGTGTTGACAAATGTGGGAGGAATAGCCGCCAGAAAAAAGGGTAGAAATAGGGCTATGGAAAACCAGGAATTTTGGAAAATTCTGGAATTTTTTCTAACTTAGAAAAAGGGAAGTTTGAATTTCCTGAATGGTGAAATGTGTTAAAGGTGGAATGGTTTGAAGAATGTGGGAATTGTGGAAGTTTGAAGAATGGCCAATTAATTTCAATGGGAATTTCCCAAAAATTTGGGAATTTCGGGAAAAGGGGGAACTTTTTTGGAAAATGGTAAAAAACTTGAATGATCTAAATGAGTTGAAATGGTTGGTGTTGACATTTTCCAAATCGGTCGAGAAATGTTGAAGTTGTAACATGTTGAATTGAGAAATTGTATTACAAAATTCCTGGAATTTCGGGAATTTTTCCAGTTCAAAAAACAACTTTGTTTTTTTTCCCTGGTTAAGAGTATTTTTTTGACCATAGAACGGTTGAAATGCGTTGAAAAATGTGGGAGGAGTAGCTGCCAGAAAAAAGGGTGGAAATAGGGCTCTGGAAAACCAGGAATTCTGGAGAATTGGAGAATGGTCTGAATGAGTTGGTTTTGACATTTTCCAAATCGGTCGAGAAATGTTGAAGTTGTAACATGTTGAATTGAGAAATTTTACTACGGAATTCCTGGAAAACCAGGAATTTTTCCAGTTCAGTTTTCAGTTTCCTGATTAAGAGGAATTGTTTGACGGTGGAACGGTTGAAATGCGTTGTAAAATGTGGGAGGAGTAGCCGCCAGAAAAAAGGGTGGAAATAGGGCTCTGGAATACCAGGAATTCTGGAAAATTCTGGAATTTTTTCTAACTTAAAAAAGGGGAAGTTTGAATTTCCTGAATGGTGGAATGTGTTGAAGGTAGAACGGTTTGAATAGGTTAAAACATGTGGAAATGGTGGAATTTTTTTTTTTTTTTTTTTTTTTTTTTTTTTGCAATAACAAAAATAAAAAATAAATATTAAAAAAAAGGAAATCGTGGATGTTTGAAAAATGGCCAATTCATTTTGAATGTGAAAAGTGTCCTGGAAAAGCTGGAATACTGGGAAATCTGGGAATTTTTGGAATTTGTCAAGGGAAAGCCCGCGATTCCTGAATAGGCTGAACAGTTTGAAGTTGGAACGTATTGAATCGGATGAAAAATTTGGAAATTAGCGCGCGCCAAAATCTGGAGAAGAAGAAGTAGAGGAATGATAATAAATAGATGAATTTTGGTGTAGAAAACCATGTGAATGCTTTGGAGCATTCACACAATTATGGAATGAATGAATGAACTAGTTACAATAGTAACTGTTAGTAATATTGTGATGTTAGCATATTGCTTTTAAATTATTTTACTTGTTTCTTTTTTTTGCAAGCTTTATTGCAAGTTTATGTACATGAATGTCTCTGCATGCGTCTAATACTAATAGAAATGCGCTACGATTGCAAAATTGTGCATTTTATTAGATACTGCAATCAATTATTCCTCATTAATGTTGACATGAATAATGTAGCCTTTACTTGTTTTCTAGCTTATTTGTATATATGTGTTATGTGTCATGTAAAATATTCTCCATGGTCGCAGTGTCTTCCTGTGTGTAACAGGAGACAGACCCTAAACACAGATGTTTCAGGGTCAGCCAGCGAGACCTCAGACAAGTTGGTCAGCACCTCCTGGTGCATGTAAATCACATCCAACATCAGTGGCCCCTGAATCCACGGCTATGTGGGCGTTCCTTTGACAAAACAATAGTCACAAGCTGACGGTGGAGGCCATAATGCTGTGGAACCTCAAATATTGGGGTTGTGACTCACGTCAGGATCTGACCTGCAGCGCGTAACACATAAAATATCCACTTCCATCCATCCATTTTTCTACCACTTGTCCCTATAGGGCGGGGGTCAGCAACCCGCGGCTCTTTAGCGCCGCCCTAGTGGCTCCCTGGAGCATTTTTAAAAAAGGATTGAAAATGGAAAAAGATGGGGAAAAATATTTGTTGTTGTTCTAGTATGTTTTTTGTTTGAGGAAAAACATGACACAAACCTTCCCAATTGTTAGACTTACCACTGTTTAATATGTTGGGGTATATGCTTCAATGATGACACTATTTGGTCAACATCCTTTTGTCCTACTAGTTTCGGCGGTTCTTGACCTCACCATAGTGTGGACTGTGACACAACAGTTTGTTTACATCTAAAATCTTCCACTCCTTCTTTGTCTCATTTTGTCCAACAAAAGTTTTATACTGTACGTGAATGCACAAGTATTTTTGATGAACATCCTTTTGTCCTACGAATGTCGGCGGTTCTTCAACTCAACATAGTGTGGACTGTGACGCAACAGTTTGCTTACATGTAAAATTGTCCACTCCTTCCTGGTCTCATTTTGTCCACCAAAAGTTTTATACTGTGCGTGAATGCACAAAAGTATTTGATGAACATCCTTTTGTCCTACTAATGTCGGCGGTTCTTGAACTCACCATAGTGTGGACTGTGACACAACAGTTTGTTTACATCTAAAATCTTCCACTCTTTGTCTCATTTTGTCCAACAAAAGTTTTATACTGTGCGTGAATGCACAATTATTTTTGATGAACATCCTTTTGTCCTACGAATGTCGGCGGTTCTTCAACTCAACATAGTGTGGACTGTGACGCAACAGTTTGTTTACATGTAAAATCTTCCACTCCTTCCTGGTCTCATTTTGGCCACCAAACGTTTTATACTGTGCGTGAATGCACAAAGGTGAGCTTTGTTGATGTTATTGACTTGTTGGAGTGATAATCAGGCATATTGTAGGTATGTATGTCCTCTGTGTATTTAATTCTTATTTGCATGTCTCATGACACATTATCTGTATGAAACATTGGCTGCATTACCTATAGTTGTTTGTGTGCCATGTTGTTCCAGACCACAGCAAAAATTACCTATCTTGCCCATAGATTGTAATAAATCTATTAAAAGAAGACAGCCTTAACATGGACACACACATCTGCACATTTGGCCGTTAAAAGCCAGTAATTTCCAGGAGTTATCTCACCTTCTGAGTAGTCTGATTTACTAATGGTTTCTAATGTTGTAACAATATGTAGAATAAATATTACATTTCAACATTTCTGTCAACAAAGATTTGCTTCAGCCTGCGACACATAGTTATTTTGATAGTAGGCTATTATAGCTAATATAGACACTTACATCATGTGTTGTCTTCATTATATCACGTATATAAGACTTTTAAAGTCATTTTGATAGTAGGCTATTATAGCTAATATAGACACTTAGGTCATGTGTTGCCTTCATTATAACACTTATATAAGACTTTTAAAGTCATTTTGATAGTAGGCTAATATAGCTAATATAGACACTTACATCATGTGTTGCCTTCATTATAAGACTTACATAAGACTTTTAAAGTCATTTTGATAGTAGGCTAATATAGCTAATTAAGACACTTACATCATGTGTTGCCTTCATTATAACACTTATATCAGACTTTTAAAGTCATTTTGATAGTAGGCTATTAAAACTACCGGTAATATACAAACCCCGTTTCCATATGAGTTGGGAAATTGTGTTAGATGTAAATATAAACGGAATAAAATGATTTGCAAATCCTTTTCAACCCATATTCAATTGAATGCTCTACAAAGACAAGATATTTGATGTTCAAACTCGTAAACTTTATTTTTTTTTTGCAAATAATAATTAACTTAGAATTTCATGGCTGCAACATGTGCCAAAGTAGTTGGGAAAGGGCATGTTCACCACTGCGTTACATGGCCTTCCCTTTTAACAACACTCAGTAAACGTTTGGGAACTGAGGAGACACATTTTTGAAGCTTCTCAAGTGGAATTATTTTCCATTCTTGCTTGATGTACAGCTTAAGTTGTTCAACAGTCCGGGGGTCTCCGTTGTGGTATTTTAGGCTTCATAATGCGCCACACATTTTCAATGGGAGACAGGTCTGGACTACAGGCAGGCCAGTCTGGTACCCGCACTCTTTTACTATGAAGCTACATTGATATAACACGTGGCTTGGCATTGTCTTGCTGAAATAAGCAAGGGTGTCCATGGTAACGTTGCTTGGATGGCAACATATGTTGCTCCAAAACCTGTATGTACCTTTCAGCATTAATGGCGCCTTCACAGATGTGTAAGTTACTCATGTCTTGGGCACTAATACACCCCCATACCATCACAGATGCTGGCTTTTCAACTTTGCGCCTATAACAATCCGGATGGTTCTTTTCCTCTTTGGTCCGGAGGACACGACGTCCACAGTTTCCAAAAACAATTTGAAATGTGGACTCGTCAGACCACAGAACACTTTTGCACTTTGTATCAGTCCATCTTAGATGAGCTCAGGCCCAGCGAAGCCGACGGCGTTTCTGGGTGTTGTTGATAAACGGTTTTCGCCTTGCATAGGAGAGTTTTAAGTTGCACTTACAGATGTAGCGACCAACTGTAGTTACTGACAGTGGGTTTCTGAAGTGTTCCTGAGCCCATGTGGGGATATCCTTTACACACTGATGTTGCTTGTTGATGCAGTACAGCCTGAGGGATCAAAGATCACGGGCTTAGCTGCTTATGTGCAGTGATTTCTCCAGATGCTCTGAACCCTTTGATGATTTTACAGACCGTAGATGGTGAAATCCCTAAATTCCTTGCAATAGCTGGTTGAGAAAGGTTTTTCTTAAACTGTTCAACAATTTGCTCACGCATTTGTTGACAAAGTGGTGACCCTCGCCCCATCCTTGTTTGTGAATGACTGAGCATTTCATGGAATCTACTTTTATACCCAATCATGGCACCCACCTGTTCCCAACTTGCCTGTTCACCTGTGGGATGTTCCAAATAAGTGTTTGATGAGCATTCCTCAACTTTATCAGTATTTATTGCCACCTTTCCCAACTTCTTTGTCACGTGTTGCTGACATCAAATTCTAAAGTTAATGTTTATTTGCAAAAAAAAATGTTTATCAGTTTGAAGATCAAATATGTTGTCTTTGTAGCATATTCAACTGAATATGGGTTGAAAATGATTTGCAAATCATTGTATTCCGTTCATATTTACATCTAACACAATTTCCCAACTCATATGGAAACGGGGTTTGTAGACACTTACATCATGTGTTGTCTTCACTATAAGATTTATATACGGCTTTTAATTTATTTGCGGCTCTCGGCAGATTTGTTTTTTGTATTTTTGGTCCAATATGGCTCTTTCAACGTTTTGGGTTGCCTACCCCTAGGGGCTTTACAATAAAATAAAGAAAAAAACCTGTTTTACATACAGTAACTTGTTTAATTTATTTCCTGACGTGTGAGTATTTGATAGTGGGATCACCTACAGAGTGTCAAAGAGAAACAACAACAACAACATGTAACTATTGTCTGTTGTGTGGTTTGTTAGGAGTGTTTTTGAAGCGGCGAGCCTGCATGTCAGATTATGCCACACATCTATTTGACTTTCATAAGGTGTTTACGCTTCAGAAATTGTGGCAGTGGCTCCTCTCTTGTGCAAAAGGCTTTTACATAACGTTGTGTGTTTCAAAAATGGCGGCCCCAGTAATAGCTATCATTCTTCAAAAACCGGAAAAAAAAAAAAAGCTTCCAAAGTGGAGAACGAGACATTGTAAGTGTTGTCTTTTCAACACAACATCAAGGATTTTTTTTTCTACACCAGTGTTTTTCAACCAGTGTGGTGTGTCGTGGGAGATTATGTCATTTCACCTATTTGGGGTAAAAATATTTTTTGCAAAGCAGTAATTATAGTTGTTGTTGAGTGTCGGTGCTGTTTAAAGCTCGGCAGAGTAATCGTGTAATACTCTTCCATATCAGTAGGTGGCAGCAGGTAGCTAATTGCTTTGTAGATGTGGGAAACAGCGGGAGGCAGTGTGCAGGTAAAAATGTGTCTAATGCTTAAACCAAAAGTAAACAAAAGGTGAGTGCCCCTAAGAAAAGGCATTGAAGTTGAGGGAAGGCTATGCAGAACCAAACTAAAACTGAACTGGCTACAAAGTCACCAAAAACAGAATGCTGGACGACAGCAAAGACTTACTGTGGAGCAAAGACGGCGTCCGCAACGTACATCCGAACATGACATGACGATCAACAATGTCCCCACATAGAAGGATAAAAACAACTGAAATAGTCTTGATTGCTAAAACAAAGTAGATGCGGGAAATATCGCTCAAAGAAAGACATGAAACTGCTACAGGAAAATACCGAAAAAAGAGAAAAAGCCACCAAAACAGCAAAAAAACTCCAAATAAGTTATGACGTGATGTGACAGGTGGTGACAGTACACCTACTTTGAGACAAGAGCTATAGTTATGCATACTTGGTTATGCTTTAAAGTCATATCCAACAATTAAGACTTTTTACTGTCAACTGAGTTTAGTTTTTTTATGATTTCTGCTGGTGGTGTGCCTCCGCATTTTTTCAACGTAAAAAACGGTTAAAAAACACTGGTCTACACGGACACAACAAAAGTACACTACCAACCGAAGTGTACGTCATAGAATTGTGTTAGCTTTGCCAGTTTCTGACATGTTAGGAAAACTTGAATGTATTGTTGTTGTATTTCAAGTGAAATTTAATTGAGTAACTTTTCCCAGCTAATAACTGAACACTCTATTGCAGGGGTGTCAAACGTACGGCCCGTGGGCCGGAAAAAGGCCCGCAAATAAGTTTTATCTGATGACCTTGCCAAATTAAAAAGAGCTGTAATTTTGAATGAAATAAAGTGCTGTTCTAAATGTGTCCACTAGATGTTGCTAAAGCAATTCTTTGTATCTCGCAGAGTGAGAGGGGGCGATGCTATGTGCCATGTGTCAACACTTTGATAGTATTCAAAATGTGGATTGTTATACTTATGCCTTGATTGTCAACGATGGTGGTAATGTAACCTTTGACAATTGTACCCAAATGAAAGCTTTTAATGAACTGTACATTTCATGTTGTACTTATGACACATTTTACCTTCTAATTTCATTTGTGGTTAATGATAATAAAGTAATAAAGTTTTGTCAAAAATGTTGATAACAAACCACATGATGTATGTACTGTACATTAGTTGAAGGAAATTACATGATCATCCTGTAATTAGATTTTGAAATTAATTTCATCTTAACACCAATGGGAGCATGTTAAATCTCTGCCAAACTCAATTCTGTCTGGTTCAAACACTGATGGCATCATTTAAACAAGACAAGAAGCAAGGAATTAAACAGAGACAGAATTCAATTTAGCTCAATGAGGAGAAACGCGTAGACACTGTACCCTTGCACAATGTCGTCCCACGCTCTGACAGCAGATTGTGCACCTCGTCTTTAATTTGGACTTTCCCTGATTACATGGCAACAGCTGTTTCTAAGGGAGGGGGGTCGTAAACAGCCATCGCGGTTAATGAGTGCAAATTCACAAGTTTTGTCAAAAATGTTGATAACAAACCACATGATGTATGTACTGTACATTAGTTGAAGGAAATTACATGGTCATCCTGTAATTAGATTTTAACAATTTCATCTTACCACCAATGGGAGCATGTTAAAACTCTGCCAGACTCAATTCTGTCAGGTTCAAACACTGATGGCATCAATTAAACAAGACAAGAAGCAATGAATTAAACAGAGACAGAATTCGATTTAGCTCAATGAGGAGAAACGCGTAGACACTGTACCCTTGCACAGTGTCGTCCCACGCTCTGACGACAGATTGTGCGCCTCGTCTCTTATTTGGACTTTCCCTGATTACATGGCAACAGCTGTTTCTAAGGGAGGGGGGTCGTAAACAGCCATCGCCTTTGTCACAAAGCAGTTCAAAGAAAAGGTGCCTGGGGGGAGGTCAGGCCCTGCCTCCTGTCCGCTTTGTAGATGTCGGGTAAACACAAAATCTTCAAAGAAACCGACGCCTTCATGTTGCTTCCCATCCTACACAGTGGAGTTTTACAAGCCTTTTGCTTGGTAGGATCAAATACAGCTTTTGTCTGCTCGCCGGGAACTCACTGAAACACAAAGTTTTGCGATAACTTAGATACAATTATTCTGACAAATTCCACCTTTTATTATGATGAACATGTTATCACATCATTTATTCAGAAAGTATAAACAACTACAAATGAAGATAGAAGACTATTAACCACAACATGCTTGTTCTTTTTTTGAAAAATAAAACAATCTGAAGTTGTCTTTATTTTTAAGTTATCGTGCCATGATTTGGGAATAGATTTTCCTCCATGTGGCCCTTGAGCTAAAATAAGTTTGGCACCCCTGCTCTATTGACACCATTTCTACAATTATATAAAACATACAACACCAAATGCATCCTTTAAAGATTAAACTTTGTACTGTATTATCGTGAGAATAACTAAATATGTGTATAATGTCAATGGAATAAATGAACAATGCTTTATTTTAAATGTCATGGCAAACTTCTCCCTAACCCTTTTATACTCTAAAACCAATGAGAAAATAAGATTTAATATGCATATTTTAGCTTTATGAAAGGGGTGCAAGTGCGATCCTGGGCCAGGGTTTCCTCGGGAATTGTAACCGATGTAAACATCACGTGATTGTCTCGCTGTGGCAACCCCAAACAAAAACAAAAAAAAGCCAAAACACATTTATTTTATTAATTATTACACATTCTGTTCCCCATGTACTACCGTATTTTTCGGACTATAAGTCGCAGTTTTTTTCATAGTTTGGCTGGGCTCCAGTGCGACTTATATATGTTTTTTACCTTCTTTATTATGCATTTTTGGCAGGTGCAACTTATACTCCGGTGCGACTTATACTCCAAAAAATATAGTATATTAATATTAATTATTACATATTCTGTTCCCCATGTACTGGATGTGTATTTCTGCAAAACAAGTTTGAGCTCATTAGTATAAAAATTGTTTAACACAAAAAATACAATAAATAAAAAACACCTTTATTAATTCAAACTAATTTATTTGTTTAAGTCATGCACTCAAAAGTCAAAAATATGGCCCACACTGCAAAATGATATACCTTATTAATTACATTCCACAAATTTCCTTTCGCTCTATAGTTCATTTTTTAGCAGTTAGTCACAAAAGCAACAGCGCACCAAACATTATAATGTTAATAATAATAATATATTTAATACAATATTAAAAGCAAATTAGCTTGTACAGCAGGGGTCTCCAACCTTTTTTTTTCTGAAAGCTATTTTTACAAAATTAAATTTATTTGTGTTTATTTCAATAAGGGAATGCCATTTTTTTGGCGAAAACATTAACAAAATTAAAAATGTTTGTAACATAATGAGGGCTATTTGACAAATAAAGGATTTTGTGCTTATTTTTTTATGACTGGCAACATTTAAATCGTACTTTCATTAGATTGCCACTCTAACAGTGAGGTCATTGTCTTTATGCTATTTTATGCTTTATTAAATAGAGGCAGACATTATCGTTGACTCTGCGTTGAGATACTCAAAATCATCTGATTGGAGACGCTTGTTGGAAAGTAATGTTGCAGCTGTAAAAAAATTAAATATAATGAAAGAAAAAGATTGTTGGGATCGGGACCCAGGCTAAACTGGGGACGCAAGCAACATTTTACTCTCTTACAAAAATGTTTTCTTACATTTTTAATTTTATTTTTTTTAAATCAAACTTTGATTTACTTTGATGCATATTTTGTACTCAAAAAAATTCATGCGAAATATTATTTTGTATGCAAAATAACAATTGTAATATCATCAAACTTATAAAGCTTTGTAAATGAACTCCGTCCGACCTGGCTTTGGGCCTTTGTACATTTTGAAGATTTCATTTAAATGTGTTAAAAAAAAAAAAAAAAACATAACACATGTTAATATAAAATTAATATAGCTGTGAAAGTTAAATAATAAGGTTAATTAAATGAAATTAAGAACGTCTAGGACGTCGTACAACACCCCCTATCAAAAATTACTAAATTGTTTTGTTCTACCAGGATAGAAGCACACCTAACTTGACGTCACAGACGTCATAACTCCATCAAAGCTCATATTTCAGCATCCACACACAGAACTAGTATTTTGGAAAAAGGATGAAGTAATAGAAGAAAGATAAACATGTAATACATCTATCTGTGGCAGTTTTATACAAGTTTTACTTTCACAACTCATTGCCTGTAATTGTGGTGCATTCAGGGACACCTGATTAAAGATAGAAACACGATGTTTTAAAGACAGGGGGAGATTAAACCCAAAGAGATGATAATAGAATAACAATAACTTTATGTGAATCAGCTACTATCTTCTTTACACTCTAAAGGAAAAACTTGACAGATTTATAATCATATTAATGTGAATAATGAGTTTATATGACCTTTTAAATTCACATTCTGTCCACTTTATATTCAATTTGTTGGCACTTTTTATTTAAAAAAAAAAAAAAAAAAAAAAAAAACATACTTTAAAAGTAAAGGGGGGTTATGTCATAGATCAGTGATTTTCAAACTTTATTGAGCCAAGGCACATTTTTTGTGTTGACAAAATGCAGAGGCACACCACCAGCAGAAATCATTAAACAACGAAACTCAGTTGACAGTAAAAAGTCGTTGTCGCAATTGTTGGATATGACTTTAAAGCATAACCAAGCATGCATCACTATAGCTCTTGTCTCAAAGTAGGTGTACTGTCACCACCTGTCACATCACGCCGTGACTTATTTTGAGTTTTTTGCTGTTTTCCAGTGTGTAGTGTTTTAGTTCTTGTCTTGCGCTCCAATTTTGGTGGCTTTTTCTCTTTTTTTGGTATTTTCCTGGAGCAGTTTCAGGTCTTCCTTTGAGCGATATTTCCCGCATCTACTTTGTTTTTATCCTTCTTCGTGGGGACATTGTCGATTGTCATGTCATGTTCGGATGTTACATTGTGGACGCCATCTTTGCTCCACAGTAAGTCTTTGCTGTCGTCCAGCATTCTGTTTTTGTTTACTTTGTAGACAGTTCAGTTTTAGTTCAGTTCTGCATAGCCTTCCCTAAGCTTCAATGCCTTTTCTTAGGGGCACTCACCTTTTGTTTAATTTTGGTTTAAGCATTAGACACCTTTTTACCTGCACACTGCCTCCTGCTTTTTCGACTTCTACAAAGCTATTAGCTACCTGCTGCCACCTACTGATATGGAAGAGTATTACACGGTTACTCCCGCCGAGCTCTAGACAGCACCGACACTCAACAACAACACATCATTTACAGAGTATAATTACTGCTTTGCAAAAAATATTTTTTACCCCAAATTGGTGAAATTAGATAATCTCCCACGGCACACCAGACATAGATACAGTACAGGTATGTTAATGCTATCTTTAAAAGTCGAAAAAAATCTAAATAAGGTTTTTACTTGTGTTTACTTTCAGCCAAATCCATGCAGTAAGTGGTATTTTAGTGCATGCCAACATAACAAGTGTGTGTGATATTAGATTTAGGGTTTAGGCCCTCAGAAGTCTACACACTAAAAAAATGCTAGGTTATTTTGATATCAATCAATCAATCAATCAATCTTTATTTATATAGCCCTAAATCACAAGTGTCTCAAAGGGCTGCACAAGCCACAACGACATCCTCGGTACAAAGCCCACATACGGGCAAGGAAAAACTCACCCCAGTGGGACGTCGATGTGAATGACTATGAGAAACCTTGGAGAGGACCGCATATGTGGGTAACCCCCCCCCTCTAGGGGAGACCGAAAGCAATGGATGTCGAGTGGGTCTGACATAATATTGTGAGAGTCCAGTCCATAGTGGATCCAACATAATAGTAAGAGTCCAGTCCATAGTGGGGCCAGCAGGACACCATCCCGAGCGGAGACGGGTCAGCAGCGTAGAGATGTTCCCAGCCGATGCACAGGCGAGCGGTCCACCCCGGGTCCCGACTCTGGACAGCCAGCACTTCATCCATGGCCACCGGACCTGTGCCCCCCACCCCCTCAAGGAAAAGGGGAGCAGAGGAGAAAAGAAAAGAAACGGCAGATCAACTGGTCCAACAGGGGGGCTATTTAAAGGCTAGAGTATACAAATGAGTTTTAAGATGGGACTTAAATGCTTCTACTGAGGTAGCATCTCTAATTGTTACCGGGAGGGCATTCCATAGTACTGGAGCCCGAATAGAAAACGCTCTATAGCCCGCAGACTTTTTTTGGGCTCTGGGAATCACTAATAAGCCGGAGTTCTTTGAACGCAGATTTCTTGCCGGGACATATGGTACAATACAATCGACAAGATAGGACGGAGCTAGACCGTGTAGTATTTTATACGTAAGTAGTAAAACCTTAAAGTCACTTCTTAAGTGCACAGGAAGCCAGTGCAGGTGAGCCAGTATAGGCGTAATATGATCAAACTTTCTTGTTCTTGTCAAAAGTCTAGCAGCCGCATTTTGTACCAACTGTAATTTTTTAATGCTAGACATAGGGAGACCCGAAAATAATACGTTACAGTAGTCGAGACGAGACGTAACGAACGCATGAATAATGATCTCAGCGTCGCTAGTGGATAAAATAGAACGAATTTTAGCGATATTACGGAGATGAAAGAAGGCCGTTTTAGTAACACTCTTAATGTGTGATTCAAACGAGAGAGTTGGGTCGAAGATAATACCCAGATTCTTTACTGATTCGCCTTGTGTAATTGTTTGGTTGTCAAATGTTAAGGTGGTATTATTAAATAAATGTCGGTGTTTAGCAGGACCGATAATCAGCATTTCCGTTTTCTTGGCGTTGAGTTGCAAGAAGTTAGCGGACATCCAATGTTTAATTTCATTAAGACACGCCTCCAGCTGACTACAATCCGGCGTGTTGGTCAGCTTTAGGGGCATGTAGAGTTGGGTGTCATCAGCATAACAATGAAAGCTAACACCGTATTTGCGTATGATGTCGCCTAGCGGCAGCATGTAAATACTAAAGAGTGCAGGGCCAAGAACCGAACCCTGAGGAACTCCGCACGTTACCTTAACATAGTCAGAGGTCACATTATTATGGGAGACGCATTGCATCCTGTCAGTAAGATAAGAGTTAAACCACGACAAGGCTAAGTCTGACATACCAATACGTGTTTTGATACGCTCTAATAAAATATTATGATCGACGGTATCGAAAGCAGCGCTAAGATCAAGAAGCAGCAACATAGATGACGCATCAGAATCCATCGTCAGCAGTAGATCATTAGTCATTTTTGCGAGGGCTGTCTCCGTAGAGTGATTTGCCCTGAAACCGGATTGAAAAGGTTCACAGAGATTGTTAGACACTAAGTGTTCATTTAGCTGCTGTGCGACAATTTTTTCGAGGATTTTCGAAATAAAGGGAAGGTGGGACACCGGTCGGTAGTTTACCATGAGGTCAGGATCAAGGTTAGGTCTTTTGAGCAGAGGATGAATAACCGCTTTCTTGAATGCTAGGGGAACAGTGCCAGAGGAAAGTGATAAGTTTATAATATTTAGCACTGATGGACCTAATAATACAAAAAGCTCCTTGATAAGTTTCCCAGGAAGTGGGTCAAGTAAACATGTTGTTTGTTTTATCCCACTTACACGCTGTAATAGTTCCTCTAATGTTATTTCATCAAAAAGAGAGAGACTATTTTGTATTGCAGTATCCGTCGTAGATACAGTTGTATCTGTGTTCATAGAACCCAGTTGTAGCTGGGATGCGTTGTCTTTAATCTCCTTTCTAATGAGTTCAATTTTCTTATTAAAGAAATTCATAAAGTCATCTGCCGAGTGGGTGGAGCTATTGGGAGGAGTCCCTTGTTGGGTTAGCGATGCTACTGTACTAAACAAAAATTTTGGGTCGTTTTTGTTGAGGCGGATGAGATTTGAGTAATATTTAGCTTTAGCTAAGGTAAGCATGCGTTTATACGATATTAAACTATCACTCCATGCTTGATGGAAAACCTCAAGCTTGGTCGCGCGCCATTTGCGTTCCAACTTTCTACATGATAATTTATGAGCTCTGGTTTCCTCTGTAAACCATGGGGTGCGCCTTTTAGGGGCCCTTTTTTGTTTTAGCGGTGCTATGCTATCAATGGTTTTGCGCAGGGCATTGTCAAAGTTGTTAGTGAGGTTATCAATAGAGCCGACATAATTTGGGAATGGTGCCATTACCGAAGGCAGTAGGTCAGCAAGAGTCATCGTTGTGGCGGCATTAATGTTGCGGCTGCTATAGCAGTTATTATTATTATTAGTTTGTTGACAATGAGTCAGAACTTCGAATTTTATAAGGTAATGATCGGACATTACTTTAGTATACGGGAGTACCATAACTTTGGAGGTGGTGACACCCCTGACCAGCACTAGATCTATCGTATTGCCGTTGCGATGCGTAGGTTCATTTATTATTTGTGTAAGACCACAGCTATCAATTATAGTCTGGAGCGCCACGCACTGAGGGTCCAATGGGGTATTCATATGGATATTAAAGTCCCCCATTATGATTATATTGTCTGCGTGCGTCACTAGATCAGCAACGAACTCTGAGAATTCATTAATAAAGTCCGAGTAGGGCCCTGGGGGGCGGTAGATAACAGCCATATCGAGAGGCAGCGGTGCGACAGACCTCATAGTAAGCACCTCAAACGATTTGTATTTATTATTTAGGTTAGGGGTAAGGTTAAAGTTTTCATTGTATATTAATGCGACCCCCCCACCCCTTTTAAGGGGACGGGCAATATGCGCATTCGTATAATTAGGAGGAGATGCCTCATTTAGCGCAAAAAATTCGTCTGGTTTGAGCCAGGTTTCGCTAAGACCAATGACGTTAAGATTGTTGTCTCTAATGACCTCATTAACTAATAACGTTTTGGGAGACAATGATCTTATGTTTAAAAAGCCCATATTATAAGTATTGGGCTGTTTTGACGAGTTTTTGTTTAAATTATCCGTAGTAGAAATATTAATAATGTTACGTTTATTATACGTAGTGCACTTTAAATAGTTTCGACCATATCTAGGAATTGATACGACGGGAATTTTCAGATTGTTTGCTTGATGCTGCGATCGACTGAACGCATCATGATTTGCCACCTCAGTAGAATGCATATCTACCCCGGACACATTCACAACAGAAAACACATTATGTGAGTTGTGTGTTATTCTAAGAAAATTGCTATGCGTACAGGAATTATCCAGCCTGGCGCTGGCTAGTTCTAGCTTAACTGACTCCTCACCCGGACTAGCAGGCTCTGTAATTGCCTGTGACCGGGCTTGCTCTAGTGTAGTTAGTCAAATGTGACTTAAACAGTAGTCTATATTCTTAGACAGGATGATGGCGCCTTCCTGGTTAGGGTGAAGGCCGTCCCTCATCAGCAAGCCTGGTTTGCCCCAGAAAGAGGGCCAATTATCAATAAACGTTAGTCCCTGTTGTCTACAGAAGCTAGCCAGCCACTTGTTAAGCGAGACTAATCTGCTATACCTCTCATCATTGCCTCTCGCAGGCAGGGGGCCAGAGACAATTACTCGATGCCTGGACATCTTTCTAGCGAGATCACAAGTCCTGGCTATGTTTCTCTTTGTAATCTCTGACTGTCTCATTCTAGTGTCATTGGAGCCAACGTGTACAACTATATTCGCATAACTAGTGGTGCGATTAGCCTGTCGTACGTGTTTACTAGGCCTGTTGCGAGTTAGCTCCCTAAGATTAGCCTCTATGTCAGGTGCTCGGGCCCCCGGGATGCACTTAATTGTGGCTGGTTTGCTAAGCTTTATGTTTCGGGTGATGGAGTCCCCTATGACTAAGGTGTGGTGCCCGGTAGACTGGGGTGTAGGACTAGCTAAAGAGCTAAATCTATTATGCGACTCAACCGGTACACCGTAGCTTGTAGGCCGCTTAGGACTGCTACATGCTGGGCTAGTTAGCTCGCTACAGCTAACGCTAGCAGATGTGTCCGCAACATCTAAAGTTACGAGATTACTCTGCTCTAACTGGCGGACACAGCCCTCTAGCAGAGCCAGCCTCTCCGTGAGTAAGGTGCAAGACGCGCAGGAAGCCATACTCACGGTGTTTTCTGTCACCGAGTGAAGTTCCTGCTGTCTTCCGAGAGTCCTGGTCACGGTGTGCAGGAGTAGACTCCTTCTGACCGGCGCCCGGCGACGCCTTTCTCCGCGCTAGCTTCGTTAGCTTAGCAGCTAGCTGCTAGCTAGCTGCGGGAGGGGTGGAGAGACAGAGATCGGGTGATTTGCAAGTTAAATAGTACTACTAAATATGTTGAGAAAGTAATAAAGAAAGCTGCAGAACAATTTAAAAGCACACAAATAGAACGATACTTAGCTTTTTCGAAACAGCGAGCAGTCAGCGAGCAGTCACGCACGGTGAACCCAATGTATGAGTTGTGAGTGTTGGGTTAAAGTTTGGAGTTATTTTTGTGAAGAGCAATCAATTTTTTGGGTTATAGGGGTATTATTTTAACTCAATTTCTGGGTTTTCAAAAATGATGAACCATTTTTGGGTTGTTTTTCAATGAGTAACGCATTTTTGGGTAAAAGGACTGATTTTTTTAATTAAAAAGGTACTTTTTTTTTCTTCAAGGGAATTTTATCATGGATTAATTTTCATGAACATTATTCACAATCACAGTTGGGTTTGGGAATAACCCAACATTGTCGTCAGTTTTTGTGTTAAATACATTCAAACCCAATAGTTGGGTTATGAATCAACCAACATTGAGTTAGCATAACTCAACTTTTGGGTTAAATAATTCAACCCGATAGTTTGATGGGGGAATAACCCAACATTAAGTTTTCAAAACTCAACTTGTGGGTTAAATAATACAACCCGATAGTTTGGTGGGGAATAACCCAACATTAAGTTTTCATAACTCAACTTTTTGGTTAAACAATTCAACGCTAAAGTTGGGTTGAAAAAATTAACGCAAAATGTTGGGTTACAATAACTCAAATAAGGGGTTTGTCCTTTTCTGAACCAGCAGTTGGGTAAAAATTGGGTTATTTTTTAACCCAACATTTTCAAGTGTGTAGTGTATGGGGGCCAAGAATTTGGTGCTAGGCCCCTGGTTAGATGACATGGTTCCTGGCGCACATGCACGGGGTCCATGTTTCAATTAAATGCAATAATAATAGACTACTGCAACTCACTTCTTGTCGGGATCCCCAGCAAGAACATCCAGAAGCTGCAGTGCTTACAGAATAGTGCTGCTAGGATCCTGATGAGAGTGCGGAAATACGACCACATCACACCAGTTCTCAAATCCCTTCACTGGCTTCCTGTTCCACTCAGGATTGAATACAAAGTCTCCCTACTAACCCACCAGTGCCTCCATGGAAATACTCACCCCCAAATCCTCCACACGACACCTCCGCTCCGGACAGGCTAACCTCCGAGGACAAAGCTACGAACAATGGGAGACCGGGCTTTCTGCTCCGCCGCTCCCAGTCTGTGGAATGCTCTCCCTGACCACCTGAGGGCACCTGTTGCGTTTGGACCAGATGTTCCTCCCAGGGAATTTAAGTTGCTGGTCACTCCCAAGTTCTTTTGATGACACATAAGCTGAGTAAGAAGGACCACCAGAGACAGAATAGGTATTTTGTAATTTATTTCCAAAGCCTTGGAAACAAACGTGAGACCAAATCCAGTACAGAAGCATTCACTAGCGCAGCTAAAATGGTCTAATCCCACATACGGAAAAACTTCTCTTCTATAATGTGTCTCTCGCCCCCACCCTCGTTCTCCCTCCCTCCAGCCCGAACACATGCCCAATGTACTCCTCAGCTGGGCACAGGAACAGATAAGAGCAGGGATTATAGCAACTCCCTGCATTCTTAAAGTCAAGGTAACTCATAGTGGACTTCAGGATAACCAGAAAGAAAATAACATGGAAAAACACTCTCTTCTCCTATCCTATCCTATTAGATATGCGTGCTAGTTCTAGCTATTAGGCTGATCTAGTTTTTATTTGTATTTATTTCGCAGCCGAGTGTGAAGCGACTGGGATGAGAATCAGCACCTCCAAGTCCGAGTCCATGGTTCTCGCCCGGAAAAGGGTGGAGTGCTATCTCCAGGTTGGGGAGGAGATCTTGCCCCAAGTGGAGGAGTTCAAGTACCTCAGAGTCTTGTTCACGAGTGAGGGGAAGAGTGGATCGTGAGATTGACAGGCGGATCGGTGCGGCGTCTTCAGTAATGCGGACGCTGTATCGATCCGCTGTGGTGAAGACGGAGCTGAGCCGGAAGGCAAAGCTCTCGATTTACCGGTCGATCTACGTTCCCATCCTCACCTATGGTCATGAGCTTTGGGTTATGACCGAAAGGACAAGATCACGGGTACAAGCGGCCGAAATGAGTTTCCTCCGCCGGGTGGTGGGTCTCTCCCTTAGAGATAGGGTGAGAAGCTCTGTCATCCGGGGGGAGCTCAAAGTAAAGCCGCTGCTCCTCCACATGGAGAGGAGCCAGACGAGGTGGTTCGGGCATATGGTCAGAATGCCACCCAAGCGCCTCCCTAGGGAGGTGTTTCGGGCACGTCCGACCGGTAGGAGGCCACGGGGAAGACGCAGGACACGTTGGGAAGACTATCTCTCCCGGCTGGCCTGGGAACGCCTCGGGATCCCCCGGGAGGAGCTGGACCAAGTGGCTTGGGAGAGGAAAGTCTGGGCTCCCCTGCTTAGGCTGCTGCCCCCGCGAACAGACCTCGGATAAGCGGAAGAAGATGGATGGATGTTTTTTTTATTATCTTTTTATTTTTTTAATACATTGTAGCACTTTGAGGTTGTTTGCTCAATGTAAATCATTTTTACAAATACAATTATTATTATTAATCTTATTATTATTATTATTATTATTTAGTGTTCCCTTGAAGAAGAGTTGCATTTTTTTCTCCTTTAATGGCAGCTGTTTTCCACAAAGCTCAGTGCTAATGTGTTTGATGTGGACAATATGACTCCACACCTGGGCTCTGGTTAGTGAGTCCGGTGTCAGAACCAGTGAGCACCCTTGAGGGATGGAAAGGATGAAATGTGGGGTGAAAAAACAACATTGTGTGTCCTGTTCGAAACTGGATTATTGACGCTTCAAGCTTTCTTTCTGGTCGCACCTTTACTTTTGGGACAAATATTTCGACGTAACTGCAGTGGCAAAAGTCTTGCCGATAACGGCTCGGGTACGTCCAATACAACAGTGTTTTTCAACCTTTTTTGAGGCAAGGCACATTTTTTGCATTGAAAAAATCCAGAGGCACGCCACCAGCAGAAATCATAAACTCGGTTGACAGTAAAGAGTCATTGTCGCAATTGTTGGATATGACTTTAAACAATAACCAAGCATGCATCACTATAGCTCTTGTCTCAAAGTAGGTGTACCGTCACCACCTGTCACATCACACCCTGACCTATTTGGAGTTTTTTTGCTGTTTTCCTGTGTGTAGTGTTTTAGTTCTTGTCTTGCGCTCCTATTTTGGTGTTTTTTTCTCTTTTTTTGGTATTTTCCTGTAGCAGTTTATGTCTTCCTTTGAGCAATATTTCCTGCATCTACTTTGTTTTAGCAATCAAGAATATTTCAGTGGTTTTCATCCTTCTTTGTGGGGACATTGTTGATTGTCATGTCATGTTCGGATGTACATTGTGGACGCCATTTATGCTCCACAGTAAGTCTTTGCTGTCGTCCAGCATTCTGTTTTTGTTTACTTTGTAGCCAGTTCAGTTTTAGTTTCGTTCTGCATATCCTTCCGTAAGCTTCAATGACTTTTCTCGGGGGCACTCACCTTTTGTTTATTTTTGGTTTAAGCTTAAGACACCTTTTTACCTGCCCACTGCCTCCCGCTGTTTCCAACATTTACAAAGCAATTAGCTACCGGCTGCCACCTACTGATATGGAAGAGTATTACACGGTTACTCTGCCGAGCTCTAGACAGCACCGACACTCAACAACAACACATCATTTGCAGACTATAATTACTGCTTTGCAAAAAATATTTTTACCCCAAATAGGTGAAATTAGATCATCTCCCACGGCACACCAGACTGTATCTCACGGCACACTAGTGTGCCACGGCACAGTAGCTGAAAAACACTGCATTACAAAACAAATTAGGCGCACTCCGATCCCAACCTGCAGGTCGAACGACATTACAGCAAAGTTTAAGCCGTTAGACGGCTTGAAAAACTTATTACGGCTTAGCGCTGAGGTAGCAGTTTGCTATTGATTTTACGATAGCTAGGTATGATGATTTATGGAGTGCTTGTGTCAGTATAACAAGCTGAAGGACACACAATATCATCTCCGACATCATTAAAATTCAGAGGTCTCCAGAGCTTAGCTCATCAAGTACTGTTCACCACCTTGGAATTTCATGCATACACACACACACACACACACAATCAGAGGCAGAAATAACCAGATAAAATGTGTTTTCTGGCCATCAACGTTCCTTTTCCACCACCCTGACCCCGCTACATCATAACTATGACCATACCTCGTTTGAACCGTTGTCACCCCGCTTCCTGTACAGCACGCTTATGTTGTGGTTTGGCGTATAAGCCCGGTTAATGTGTGTATCAATGGCACGGCAATGCAGTTCAAAAGGTCTCCCTTTAATAATGACTAAAGCCGCCCCACTATTTGAGCAGCAACCACCCAGCCATCTGTAACGTCCACTAGAATGTGTGGTACACTAGAGCCCCCTGTAGGCCGGTAGAAGTACTACCTGGATGCCGCTTAACGAGCCCTGCTTGGATGATTTGCCACAAATGCCTCTCATTATCTGACTTCTATTCCTATTGTTTTCCGGCAGTTTGAAAACGACTCTTCTTTCTTTTTTAATGTGCAACATTTAGAGAAGACATTAACTAAACATTGAGAATAAGTGCGTCTAACATGCACAATATGATTTTTTTTTTTCTCCCCCCAACTCAAACAACCTCAACAAGGGTGCGCTTACCAAGTTTCATCCTGCAAACTTTGGCTCTTCTCTCTTGTCTTTCAGATTCCTGTGGATCGCTCCCCCCTCCTCCTCTTCTTCCTCGAGGATGCCAGATTCTCTCCATCATCTCCTCCAGCCGTGAGGTCTAACTGGCAGGGCAGGGGCGTGGGTGAGGACACGCTGGGCGCTGGCAACGTCTGCTGGTGAGTAATGCAAGTACAGAAAACACACACACAGGCCTGGAAAAAAGATGGGCTGTAAGATGGCGAGATGGGCCCCCCTGCTGTGACTTGGCGCACCCCACTGGACAGCTGGAGGTTTGGGGAGAGGAGATGCTGCCAAACATGGCTGACGGAGCAGGGGAGTGCTGCAGGTGCAAAGCGGGGGTGAGGCCTGAGGTGGCTCCCATACCTGCGGCTGATCATCGGTAATTATCTCCAGCAGCAAAGGTACCAGGGAAAGCGGGCGGACACACACTCGCGTTAAAAACACACCGTGCATTTCATCTCAACTTGATTTGAGGTTGACCGCACTGTTTTGGTGCATGCAGTGTCGTAAACAAGAGGAGTTATTTGTAGTCATTTAGGACACAGTGGCGTGCAGTCAGGTGAGGCGGGGCCTCACGTGGAAAGAAAAAAAATTTAAAAAGAAAAAAAATTCATTAAATTGTTATATGTATCCAGTGATTATACTATAAAGTTATTTTCCATTTAACTTCACCAGTTTTAGATTATTTTTATTCAAAATCGCTGAATTTTCACATTTGCCGTTCAAATACTGAGAAGAGACTTGCGGTGAGTCAGCAGTCAGTTGAGGCACGTCACTCATTTGTGCCTCAACATGGATTGCGGACTCGGCTAACTGCTGGCCTGCTGTGCAGTGAGACTGTATTGCTATATGAATTATATTATACATTTCCATAGTTTAGTTAGCTGAGGTATATAATGTACAGTGTATTTTGTCAACAACTGTATGTGTGTAACGTATTTTGACCCATCCCCTTGTTCACCCCCTGGGAGGTGAGGGGAGCAGTGGGCAGCGCCGCGCCAGGGAATCATTTTTGGTGATTTAACCCCCAATTCCAACCCTTGATGCTGAGTGCCAAGCAGGGAAGAATGCTGGTATGAACTTTTAAACATAACCCGTTAACTGCTGCCAATCAAATGGTGAATAAGATACTCTTTAGGGTTCATATGTTTGTAAATCTGACTGTGATGAAGTCAGGGCCTCACCAGCCATCAACCTCACCGCACGTCACTGCCTGCTGTGCAGTGAGACCGTATTGCTATATGAATTATATTATACATTTCCATAGTTTAGTTAGCTGAGGTATATAATGTACAGTGTATTTTGTCAACAACTGTTTGTGTGTAACGTATTTATTGTGCTGAGCAATCATAAAACGACTGCTTAGACGGGTGAGGCTCGCAGTAATCCCGCCTCATGGAAAAAAAAGTCTGCGGGCTATAGAGCGTTTTCTATTCGGGCTCCAGTACTATGGAATGTCCTCCCGGTAACAATTAGAGATGCTACCTCAGTAGAAGCATTTAAGTCCCATCTTAAAACTCATTTGTATACTCTAGCCTTTAAATAGACCCCCCTTTTAGACCAGTTGATCTGCCATTTCTTTTCTTTTCTCCTCTGCTCCCCTCTCCCTTGTGGAGGGGGGGGGGGGGGTGACACGGGTCCGATGGCCATGAATGAAGTGCTGGCTGTCCAGAGTCGGGACCCGGGGTGGACCGCTCGCCTGTGCATCGGTTGGGGACATCTCTGCACTGCTGACCCGTCTCCGCTCGGGATGGTTTCCTGCTGGCCCCACTATGGACTGGACTCTTACAATTATGTTGGATCCACTATGGACTGGACTCTCACAATATTATGTCAGACCCACTCGACATCCATTGCATTCGGTCTCCCCTAGAGGGTTGGGGGGTTACCCACATATGCGGTCCTCTCCAAGGTTTCTCATAGTCATTCACATCGTTTTTCCTTGCCCTTATGTGGGCTCTGTACCGAGGATGCCGTTGTGGCTTGTGCAGCCCTTTGAGACACTTGTGATTTAGGGCTATATAAATAAACGATTGATTGATTGATGGTGGTAGAGGGCGCTAGTGATCCCAGCGATCATTCTTGCGACTACTCGGCTGCAGAAGAAGTGACAACAAGCAGCAACAGTTAGCGATCGTTTATTTTTTTCCTCTCGCCTGAACTTTTAACATGGAAGATTACATATATAAAATAGAACAGTTTTTGTTATGCCCGTTTGATTGTGGACCATTACTGACACCTTGTGGCGATGGGAAAATGCTGTGCGTCATCAGTTTGGGCACTTCCGGTTTAAGATGTTCATGAGACAATAAGAAGTAGACAAGTTGTGTTACCTCCTACAAGCCTTGGAAAAGATGAATCTGTAAGTAAACTGTTTAACTTTTTTATGTGGCTCAATATGAAGGTGGAAAGTGGCTAAATTTGATAGTAAGATGTGTATTGAAAAACTATTTTTGTGCACTAATTTAAGGGATGTTTGAGGACTTAAAATGTATATGTGTGTATGTGTGTATATATATATATATATATATATATATATATATATATATATATATGTATATATATATGTATGTATGTATGTATGTATATATGTAAATATATATGTATGTATGTATGTATATATGCATGTATGTATGCAGGCATGTATGTATGTATGTATATATGTAAATATATATGTATGTATGTATGTAAATATATATATATGTATGTGTGTGTGTGTGTGTGTGTGTGTGTGTGTGTGTGTGTGTGTGTGTGTGTGTGTGTGTGTGTGTGTGTGTGTGTGTGTTTGCGTGTGCGTGCGCGTGTATACTTTTTCTCCCTCCACTAAATGTTAAGTTTAGTCTTACCAGAAGTCTTACCAAGTCATACCAAAGACGATAAAAATGGGAGCCATTGCCTCCATGCTTGGCACTCAGCATCAAGGGTTGGAATTGGGGGTTAAATCACCGAAAATGATTCCTGGGCGCTGCCACCACTGCTGCTCACTGCTCCCATCACCTCCCAGGGAGTGATCAAGGGTGATGGGTCAAATGCAGAGGACAAATTTCACCACACCTCGTGTGTGTGTGACAATCATTGGTACTTTAACTTTACTTTAACTTTTTATTGAAATGTGCCTTCTTGTTGTCTGATGCAAAGTTCACCAAAATATGGCATTCATTTCAGGAACGTGTTGATTCCTTGAGCCTGGATGCTGCTGCCATTTCAACTTAAAATGCTCAGTTTACTTGCTAAACATTATTGAAGTGAATTATATTTGTATAGCGCTTGTCTCTAGTGATTCAAAGCACTTTACAAGTGAAACCCAATATCTAAGTTACATTTTTACACTGTTGTTTGTGATATTTTGTGGACATTTGCATTGCCAACATTTCAATGTACACTGTTGTGTACGTGTTGTAAAAATGTAAAATATATATACACATATTAACAGTACAAGCCAAAGGTTTGGACAAACCTTCTCCTCATTCAATGTGTTTTCTTTATTTTCATGACTATTTACATTGTAGATTGTCACATCAAAACTATGAATGAACACATGTGGAGTTATGTACTTAACAAAAAAGGTGAAATAACTGAAAACATGTTTTATATTCTAGTTTCTTCAAAATAGCCACCCTTTGCTCTGATTACTGCTTTGCACACTCTTGGCATTCTCTCCATGAGCTTCAAGAGGTTTGTTCCTCCAAAAGCTGTATGTACCTTTCAGCATTAATGGCGCCTTCACAGATGTGTAAGTTACCCATGTCTTGGGCACTAATACACCCCCATACCATCACAGATGCTGGCTTTTCATCTTTGCGCCTATAACAATCCGGATGGTTCTTTTCCTCTTTGGTCCGGAGGACACAACGGCCACAGTTTCCAAAACAATTTGAAATTTGGACTCGTCAGACCACAGAACACTTTTCCACTTTGTATCAGTCCATCTTAGATGAGCTCAGGCCCAGCGAAGCCGACGGCGTTTCTGGGTGTTGTTGATAAACGGTTTTCGCCTTGCATAGGAGAGTTTTAACTTGCACTTACAGATGTAGTGACCAACTGTAGTTACGGACAGTGGGTTTCTGAAGTGTTCCCGAGCCCATGTGGTGATATCCTTTACTCACTGATGTCGCTTGTTGATGACAGCCTGAAGGATCGAAGGTCACGGGCTTAGCTGCTTACGTGCAGTGATTTCTCCAGATTCTCTGAACCCTTTGATGATATTACGGACCGTAGATGGTGAAATCCCTAAATTCCTTGCAATAGCTGGTTGAGAAAGGTTTTTCTTAAACTGTTCAACAATTTGCTCACGCATTTGTTGACAAAGTGGTGACCCTCGCCCCATCCTTGTTTGTGAATGACTGAGCATTTCATGGAATCTACTTTTATACCCAATCATGGCACCCACCTGTTCCCAATTTGCCTGTTCACCTGTGGGATGTTCCAAATAAGTGTTTGATGAGCATTCCTCAACTTTATCAGTATTTATTGCCACTTTTCCCAACTTCTTTGTCACGTGTTGCTGGCATCAAATTCTAAAGTTAATGATTATTTGCAAAAAAAAAAAAAAAAAAAGTTTATCAGTTTGAACATCTAATATGTTGTCTTTGTAGCATATTTAACTGAATATGGGTTGAAAAGGATTTGCAAATCATTGTATTCCGTTTATATTCAAATGTAACACAATTTCCCAACTCATATGGAAACGGGGTTTGTAAATAGATTACTGTACAGATAAATATATTGCACTTTTGCATATGCATCCACGTTTATGGATGTATGTTATATTGTCTTTATATTCCAGCCAGTTAATCCATTTTTGGGGGGTATTGAGGGGATTGTTATAATGCGTTCAAGAGTCTTACGGCCTGAGGGAAGAAGCTGTTACAGAACCTGGAGGTTCTGCTACGGAGGCTGCGGAACCTCTTTCTAGAGCTGTGAAAACAGTCCTAGGTGTGGGTGGGAGGAGTCTCTACAGATTTTCTTTTTGCGATCGTTAGCCTCGTCTTCCAGTGATACTTGTGCTTGATAATGATACTCAGAAATACAGTTTATTTGCTGTAATGGAAGTGAATATTGTAACTTTGGGAGCAACTCCACATTTTGTATGGAGACACATAATTAGCTGATAGCCAATTGGAAAAAATATAGTGTCAGCCAGAGGGGGGGAAAGGGTTTGAGATCGGCATTCACAGTTAAAGTTCAAGTTAAAGTCCCAACGATAGTCACACACACACACTAGGTGTGGTGAAATGATCCTCGAGCAGCAGCAGTGGCTGCGCTCGGGAATCATTTTTGGTGATTTAATCCCCAATTCCAACCCTTGATGCTGAGTGCCAAGCAGGGAGGCAATGGGTCCCATTTTTATAGTCTTTGGTATGACTCGGCCGGGGTTTGAACTCACGACTAGGGATGTCCGATAATGACTTTTTGCCAATATCCGATATTCCGATATTGTTCAACTCTTTAATTACCGATACCGATATCAACCGATATATGCAATAGTGGAATTAACACATTATTATGCCTAATTTGGACAACCAGGTATGGGTTTTTTTAATTTATAAAATAAGATAAATAAATTAAAAACATTTTCTTGAATAAAAAATAAAGTAAAACAATATAAAAACAGTTACATAAAAACTAGTAATTAATGAAAATGAGTAAAATTAACTGTTAAAGGTTAGTACTATTAGTGGACCAGCAGCACGCACAATCATGTGTGCTTACTGACTGTATCCCTTGCAGACTGTATTGATATATATTGATATATAATGTAGGAACCAGAATATTAATAACAGAAAAAAACAATCCTTTTGTGTGAATGAGTGTAAATGGGTGAGGGAGGTTTTGGGGGTTGGTGCACTAATTGTAAGTGTATCTTGTGTTTTTTTATGTTGATTTAATAAAAAATAATAATTTTTAAATACAAAAAAACAATCCGATACCGATAATTTAAAAAAATGATACCGATAATTTCCGATATTACATTTTAACGCATTTATCGACATCAATCAATCAATAAATCAATCTTTATTTATAAAGCCCTAAATCACAAGTGTCTCAAAGGGCTGCACAAGCCACAACGACATCCTCGGTACAGAGCCCACATAAGGGCAAGGAAAAACTCACCCCAGTGGGACGTCGATGTAAATGACTATGAGAAACCTTGGAGAGGACCGCATATGTGGGTAACCCCCCCCCCCCCTCTTGGGGAGACCGAATGCAATGGATGTCGAGTGGGTCTGACATAATATTGTGAGAGTCCAGTCCATAGTGGATCCAACATAATAGTAAGAGTCCAGTCCATAGTGGGGTCAGCAGGAAACCATCCCGAGCGGAGACGGGTCAGCAGCGCAGAGATGTTCCCAACCGATGCACAGGCGAGCGGTCCATCCCGGGTCCCGACTCTGGACAGTCAGCACTTCATCCATGGTCACCGGACCTGTGTGTTTCCCCCTCCACAAGGGAGAGGGGGGAGCAGAGGAGAAAGGAAAAGAAACGGCAGATCAACTGGTCTAATAGGGGGGTCTATTTAAAGGCTAGAGCAGGGGTGCTCATTACGTCGATCGCGAGCTACCGGTCGATTGCTGAGGGTGTGTCAGTCGATCACCAGCCAGGCATTAAAAAAATAGTCCTAAAAACGAGCGATCAAAAATCTTCACTATGACGTCACTTTCGTCACTTGATTGACATTCACGGCACCCGAGGGTCTTCTGAGATGACGCTGGCTGCTGCCAGCTCATTAAAATTACCGACAGGAAGGCGAGAAACACTTTATTTCAACAGACTCTGGCACCGTACCTGTCGTCAAAACTCCAAAGACCGACTGCACAGTTGCACAATAAAAGTGCTGCTTCATCCTGCCTGCGCTAACAAAATAAGAGTCTCAGAAAGCTGGCGTGCACAAGCTAGCAAGCTACGGAGTTTGCCGACAATGTATTTCTTGTAAAGTGTATATAAAGGAGTACGAAGGCTGGACAAATAAGATGCCAAAAACCAACCACTTTCATGTGGTATTGGACAGAAAGGAGGACTTTTTTTCTCCTCCATTCGAAAATGCGGACGTTATCAGCACCACTGTCTGATTCCAATCAATGCAAGTCATCAGAATCAGGTAAAACACCAACTTTTATTCTTGTCTTCATGAAAGAAAGGAATCTATATGTGTTAAACATGCTTGTATTATCATTAAACACATTTAATTTATTAACAATATTAACTGTGTTAAACATGCTTGCATTATCTTTAAACACCTTTAACTTATTAACAATATTAACTATATGTGTTAAACATGCTTGCATTATCATTAAACACCTTTAACTTGTTAACAAAAACATATATTTCATAAATAAGTAAATATAAATTATATATATGAATGAGGTAGATCCCCACGACTTGATCAATTGAAAAGTAGCTCGCCTGCAGAAAAAGTGTGAGCACCCCTGGTATAGAGTATACAAATGAGTTTTAAGATGGGACTTAAATGCTTCTACTGAGGTAGCATCTCTAACTGTTACCGGGAGGGCATTCCATAGTACTGGAGCCCGAATAGAAAACGCTCTATAGCCCGCAGACTTTTTTTGGGCTCTGGGAATCACTAATAAGCCGGAGTTCTTTGAACGCAGATTTCTTGCCGGGACATATGGCACAATACAATCAACCTGAGCTAGACCGTGTAGTATTTTATACGTATGTAGTAAAACCTTAAAGTCACATCTTAAGTGCACAGGAAGCCAGTGCAGGTGAGCCAGTATAGGTATATATGTATATCGGTATATATGTACAGGTATATAAAGGTATATACAGTATAGGCGTAATATGATCAAACTTTCTTGTTCTTGTCAAAAGTCTAGCAGCCGCATTTTGTACCAACTGTAATCTTTTAATGCTAGACATAGGGAGACCAATGGATAAAATAGAACACATTTTAGGGATATTACGTAGATGAAAGAAGGCTTTTTTAGTAACACTCTTAATGTGTGACTCAAACGAGAGAGTTGGGTCGAAGATAATACCCAGATTCTTTACTGATTCGCCTTGTGTAATTGTTTGGTTGTCAAATGTTAAGGTGGTATTATTAAATAAATGTCGGTGTCTAGCAGGACATCTCTACTCACGACCTATCGATCACAGGACGGACGCTCTAACCACAAGGCATCACATTCCCAAAATCACAATCGATCGGCACATTCCTAGTTAGAATAATAGATTTTTTTCATCCAACTAACAATCTGCAAAATAAACCTGCATATTTTGAATTTGGACTTGGAGAAGGCATTCGACCGTGTCCCTCGGGAAGTCCTGTGGGGAGTGCTCAGAGAGTATGGGGTATCGGACTGTCTGATTGTGGCAGTCCGCTCCCTGTATGCTCAGTGCCAGAGCTTGGTCCGCATTGCCGGCAGTAAGTCGGACACGTTTCCAGTGAGGGTTGGACTCCGCCAAGGCTGCCCTTTGTCACCGATTCTGTTCATAACTTTTATGGACAGAATTTCTAGGCGCAGTCAAGGCGTTGAGGGGATCCGGTTTGGTGGCTGCAGGATTAGGTCTCTGCTTTTTGCAGATGATGTGGTCCTGATGGTTTCATCTGGCCAGGATCTTCAGCTCTCACTGGATCGGTTCGCAGCCGAGTGTGAAGCGACTGGGATGGGAATCAGCACCTCCAAGTCCGAGTCCATGGTTCTCGCCCGGAAAAGGGTGGAGTGCCATCTCCGGGTTGGGGAGGAGATCTTGCCCCAAGTGGAGGAGTTCAAGTACCTCGGAGTCTTGTTCACGAGTGAGGGAAGAGTGGATCGTGAGATCGACAGGCTGAGCCGGAAGGCAAAGCTCTCAATTTACCGGTCGATCTACGTTCCCATCCTCACCTATGGTCATGAGCTTTGGGTTATGGCCGAAAGGACAAGATCACGGGTACAAGCGGCCGAAATGAGTTTCCTCCGCCGGGTGGCGAGGCTCTCCCTTAGAGATAGGGTGAGAAGCTCTGCCATCCGGGGGGAGCTCAAAGTAAAGCCGCTGCTCCTCCACATCGAGAGGAGCCAGATGAGGTGGTTCGGGCATCTGGTAGGAGGCCGCGGGGAAGACCCAGGACACGTTGGGAAGACTGTCTCCCGGCTGGCCTGGGAACGCCTCGGGGTCCCACAGGAAGAGCTGGACGAAGTGGCTGGGGAGAGGGAAGTCTGGGATTCCCTGCTTAGGCTGCTGCCCCCGCGACCCGAATAAGCGGAAGAAGATGGATGGATGGATTTTGAATTTGGAAAGAAACCCTGCATCCAGAATGAAAATGACCAAACAATTGCTAAACGTCATCATACGGTCTGAAAGTCGCAACCAAGAATGGGAAATGTATTCCAGCCAGCCAGCGAATGCCAGATCCACCATCTTTGGTCCGAACAGCTTGCAGCCAGTATATGCAGATTAACACAAAGTGTAGCAATTTACCTCAGGACTCTTCATCATGGCGCTGTCGACCCGAAGCTGTTTTACAACCGCGGCTTCGGATGCTGGAGGCGTCGGTCCCGGTAAGGAATAACAGGCCTTTAATGTTATGAATATCCGGATAGTTGCTGGCGCCCGTCTTCCCCTCCCTCGCTCTCCATCTATTTGCTTAATCTTGATTCATCAGTTACAGAGGCTTATTATGGCGCCTTGACAACATTGATAAATGACACTGCTCACGCCAGATTCCAAACGTGAGGCTCAAGTGCCAATTATCTCTGCAGACCTGGTTAATAAGGGGATCGCTTGTTAACTATCTGATCTCAGCGCCGGCATCATTTGTCATGAAGGCCCCCGTGTTTACCTCAGAGACGGCACCTCCCCTGCCTAACATATGTAAAACCTGGATCTTTGTTCCTTTAATAACCTTTTATTAACAGCCTGACATCATGATTAAGTTCAGCTCAAACACACACACACACACACAATGAAGTACACAATTACTCTCACACACACTTGCAGCGGATCACAGTTGAAGAGAATAATGAATATTGAGCCGCCGTTTGATCCATTCTGCCCAATTTGCCGGAGCACCTGGAGCCGTGCCACCGCCTTCAGTTTTCTGAGCCCATGATGGATGCTCGCGGGAGCTTATTTCCATCTTCTGCTGATTTGTAAAGATGATAAGCGCTTTGACCTCGACTCATCATCGCAGCTCATTAACACGTTTGTTTGCTCCACCTTGGAAGGAGACACAAACAAAGATGTTTACAGCTCGGGCGGAAAAAAAAAGAACTCCCCCCAGCCTTGTAGTTTTCAGTCCCAAACTTCTCTTAGGTCTCTCGGTCTCAGATTAATCAACACTGGCTGTGGTCAGGGAGCTGGCGAGATGCAGCCCCTCCCCTCTCGTGGTGGATGTTTGCATCCTGTCAGCCACATCTTGAAGTCTGGCTGTTGGCCTTAATATGAATGCTCTTCCTGGGAAAGCAGCAAATAAAATAGTTTGTAGGTCTGCATAGCCAAGGGATTTTGTCCTCCGTCACGAAACACCTCCAGCTCGTAAAGTACTTCCAGACGTCGCTCGGGACATTCTTACTAACCTTAGGCGATGTCTACACCAAGCCGGATAACCCCTTAAAGGGGAACATTATCACCAGACCTATGTAAGCGTCAATACCGTATTTACCGCACTATAAGCCGCACCTTCAATGAATGGCATATTTCAAAACTTTGTTCACCTATAAGCCGCACCGGGTTATAAGCCGCACCTACGCTGCGCTAAAGAGAATGTCAAAAAAACAGTCCGATAGGTCAGTCAAACTTTAAAGTGGAACATTATCACAATTTCAGAAGGGTTAAAACCATTAAAAATCAGTTCCCAGTGGCTTATTTTATTTTTCGAAGTTTTTTTCAAATTTTTTTCAATATTCCTAAAAAAAGCTTCAAGTGCCTGATTTTAACCATCGTTATAAACACCCGTCCATTTTCCTGTGACGTCACATAGTGATGCCAACACAAACAAACATGGCGGATCGAACAGCAAATTATAGCGACATTAGCTTGGATTGAAACTCGGATTTCAGCGGCTTAAGCGATTCAACAGAATACGCATGTATTGAAACGGATGGTTGTAGTGTGGAGGCAGGTAGTGAAAATGAAATTGAAGAAGAAACTGAAGCTATTGAGCCATATCGGTTTGAACCGTATGCGAGCGAAACCGACGAAAACGACACAACAGCCAGCGACACGGGAGAAAGCGAGGACGAATTTGGCGATCGCCTTCTAACCAACGATTGGTATGTGTTTGTTTGGCATTAAAGGAAACTAACAACTATGAACTAGGTCAGGGGTCGGCAACCCGCGGCTCTAGAGCTCTTTAGCGCCGCCCTAGTGGCTCTCTGGAGCTTTTTCAAAAATGTATGAAAAATGGAAAAAGTTGAGGGGAAAATATTTTTTGTGTTGTTTTAATATGGTTTCTGTAGGAGGACAAACATGACACAAACCTCCCTAATTGCTATAAAGCACACTGTTTATATTAAACATGCTTCACTGATTCCAGTATTTGGTGAGCGCCGTTTTGTCCTACTAATTTTGGCGGTTCTTGAACTCACGCAGTTTGTTTACAGTATAACTTTCTCCGACTTTCTAGGACGTGTTTTATGCCACTTCTTTTTCTGTCTCATTTTGTCCACCACACTTTTAACGTTGTGCATGAATCCACAAAGGTGAGTTTTGTTGATGTTATTGACTTGTGTGGAGTGCTAATCAGACATATTTGGTCACTGCATGACTGCAAGCTAATCGATGCTAGCCTGCTATTTAGGCTAGCTATACGACATATTGCATCATTATGCCTCATTTGTAGCTATATTTGAGCTCATTTAGTTTCCTTTAAGTCCTCTTAATTCAATTTATATTTCATGACACACTATCTGTATGTAATATGGCTTTTATTTTTTTGCGGCTCCAGACAGATTTGTTTTTGTATTTTTGGTCCAATATGGCTCTTTCAACATTTTGGGTTGCCGACCCCTGAACTAGGTTTACAGCATATGAAATACATTTGGCAACAACATGCACTTTGAGAGTGCAGACAGCCCAGTTTTCATCAATTAATATATTCTAAAGACATACCTCATCCGCTCTCTTTTCCTGGGGGTCTGGCGGCAGATTTCTTTGACTTTATCGTTGGAAATGCATCTGCTTTGAGTGTCGCAGGATATCCACACATTCTTGCCATCTCTGTCGTAGCATAGCTTTCGTCGGTAAAGTGTGCGGAACAAACGTCCTATTTCTTGCCACTTTCGCATCTTTGGGCCACTGGTGCAACTTGAATCCGTCCCTGTTCGTGTTGTTACACCCTCCGACAACACACCGACGAGGCATGATGTCTCCAAGGTACGGAAAACAGTCGAAAAAACGGAAAATAACAGAGCTGATTTGACTCGGTGTTTGTAATGTGTTTGAGAAAATGGCGGATTGCTTCCCGATGTGACGTCACGTTGTGACGTCATCGCTCCGAGAGCGAATAATAGAAAGGCGTTTAATTCGCCAAAATTCACCCATTTAGAGTTCGGAAATCGGTTAAAAAAATATATGGTCTTTTTTCTGCAACATCAAGGTATATATTGACGCTTACATAGGTCTGGTGATAATGTTCCCCTTTAATAATATATTACAAACCAGCGTTCTAACAACTCTGTTCACTCCCAAAATGTAGTGTGCAAATGTGCAATCACAAAAATAGTTACACTCAAAATGATGCAGAGCAAAAAAAAAAAAAAAAAAATGATGCAGAGCAATAGCAACATCAATAACTCAACATTGCTCGAACGTTAATGTCACACAACACACAAAATAAACATTTAAAGCTCACTTTCTGAAGTTATTCCTCATCCATAAATCCCTCGAATTCTTCTTCTTCGGTGTCTGAATTAAAAAGTTGGGCGAATACGGCATCTCGTCGAAGTCATCAGAGTCAGTGTCGCTGTTGTTGTCCAGCAGTTCCGTGAATCCTGCCTTCCGGAAAGCTCGGACCACAGTTGAGACCGATATATCCGCCCAGGCATTTACAATCTACTGGCAGATGTTGGCGTATGTCGTCTGGCGCTGTCTCCCTGTCTTAGTGAAGGTGTGTTCGCCTTCGGTCATCCATTGTTCCCACGCGCAGGTCATCTTGTTGCTTCCTCCACCTACGCACCATTGATTAATTTATGTTCAATTCTCTCGCTGTTGCTCTATTTCCGTGTTCTTCTGCGTGACTTATTGCCTTGAGTTTGATTTCTGCGTTGTACGCGTGTCTCTTAGTAGGAGCCATTTTGTGGTCTTTACAGAAACACACAAATGAAATGAAAGTAATATCCGCGCGCTTCGTCTTCTACGGGGGCGGGTGCTTACCTTGGCGGTTGCTTACCGTACAAGAAGAAGCGCTTCCTCTTCTACGGGGAAAAAAGATGGCGGCTGTTTACCGTAGTTGCGAGACCTAAACTTTATGAAAATGAATATGAATATTAATCCATATATAAGGCGCACCGGGTTATAATGCGCACCGTCAGCTTTTGAGAAAATGTGTGGTTTTTAAGTGCGGCTTATAGTGTGGAAAATACGGTATATACCTTGATGTTGCAGAAAAAAGACCATATATTTTTTAACCGATTTCCGAACTCTAAATGGGTGAATTTTGGCGAATTAAACGCCTTTCTATTATTCGCTCTCGGAGCGATGACGTCACAACGTGACGTCACATCGGGAAGCAATCCGCCATTTTCTCAAACACATTACAAACACCAAGTCAAATCAGCTCTGTTATTTTCCGTTTTTTCGACTGTTTTCCGTACCTTGGAGACATCATGCCTCGTCGGTGTGTTGTCGGAGGGTGTAACAACACGAACAAGGACGGATTCAAGTTGCACCAGTGGCCCAAAGATGCGAAAGTGGCAAGAAATTGGTCGTTTGTTCCGCACACTTTACCGACGAAAGCTATGCTACGACAGAGATGGCAAGAATGTGTGGATATCCTGCGATATCCCTGGCCTGCTGACATCAACTCCAAAACTGGACAGATCAGCTTTCAGGAAAAGAGAGCGGATGAGGGTATGTCTACAGAATATATTAATTGATGAAAACTGCACTCTCAAAGTGAATGTTGTTGCCAAATGTATTTCATATGCTGTAAACCTAGTTCATAGTTGTTAGTTTCCTTTAATGCCAAACAAACACATACCAATCGTTGGTTAGAAGGTGATCGCCGAATTCGTCCTCGCTGTCGTTTTCGTCGGTTTCGCTTGCATACGGTTCAAACCGATATGGCTCAATAGCTTCAGTTTCTTCTTCAATTTCGTTTTCGCTACCTGCCTCCACACTACAACCATCCGTTTCAATACATGCGTAATCTGTTGAATCGCAAATCCGAGTCTGAATCCGATCTAATGTCGCTATAGCTTGCTGTTCTATCCGCCATGTTTGTTTGTATTGGCATCACTGTGTGACGTCACAGGAAAATGGACGGGTGTATATGACGATGGTTAAAATCAGGCACTTTGAAGCTTTTTTTAGGGATATTGCGTGATGGGAAACATTTTGATAAAAACTTCTAAAAATAAAATAAGCCACTGGGAACTGATTTTTAATGGTTTTAACCCTTCTGAAATTGTGATAATGTTCCCCTTTAGACAAATAATTATTTAGCCTAAGGCTTGTTTCAGCCACACTCAACCATCTTTTGAGGTAACCCTCCTCGGACAATTTTTTACACGGGTAAGTGCGTCGTGTATTTCTTGAAAGCTTTGTATGGACTCATTGATCGTTTACAAACTGAGTTCGGAGAGGAAGTGACGTCAGAAAGACCGCGCCCCACACAGGAAGTGACGTCAGAAAGAACGCGTCACAGCCAGCTTCACAACAACCCGTTCGGTAACTCAGCGGCAACCACTAGAAAGATGGAGGCGAGTCATCCAGACATGCCCGTGTTTCTCCTTCTTCTACATGTACAGACGCCTGTGGAAATCACACATGAATACCTTAAAGGCCTACTGAAACCCACTACTACCGACCACGCAGTCTGATAGTTTATATATCAATGATGAAATCTTAACATTGCAACACATGCCAATACGGCCGAGTTAGCTTACTAAAGTGCAATTTAAAATTTCGCGCGAAATATCCTGCTGAAAACGTCTCGGTATGATGACGTCAGCGCGTGACGTCGCGGATTGTAAAGGACATTTTGGGACAGCATGGTGGCCAGCTATTAAGTCGTCTGTTTTCATCGCAAAATTCCACAGTATTCTGGACATCTGTGTTGGTGAATCTTTTGCAATTTGTTCAATGAACAATGGAGACAGCAAAGAAGAAAGCTGTAGGTGGGAAGCGGTGTATTGCGGCCGACTTCAGCAACGTAAACACGGCCGGTGTTTCATTGTTTACATTCCCGGAAGATGTCAGTCAAGCTTTACCATTGGCCTGTGGAGAACTGGGACAACAGAGACTCTTACCAGGAGGACTTTGAGTTGGATGTGCAGACACGGTACCGTGAGTACGCATGCAGTTGCGGCTTCCAAACATTTGATAGCTTGCCCGTACGTGCGTGCTGCTATGTGCATGTCACGTACGTAACTTTGGGGACTTTGGGGAAATATATGTGCTGTATAAACTTTGGGGAGGTGAACGG
>NC_084560.2:16825420-16897920 GCF_033978685.3 Nerophis lumbriciformis | reverse complement strand
TTATTCACATGTGAATAATTTAAATAAAGTCCATTATACAGCATTATTCACATGTGAATACTATAGTCTTTTATACAGCATTATTCACATGTGAATAATATAAATGCAGTCTATTATACAGCATTGTTCACATGTGAATAACATAAATACAGACTATTATACATATTTTCAACTTATATTCAATTGAATAAACTGCAAAGACAAGATATTTAACATTCAAACTGAGAAACGTTGTTTTTTTGTTTTTTTAAATCCATCCGTCGTCATGTCTTTCATAATGATCGTGAACGATAGGCAAAATTCCAAAATTAATGCAGTTCCACTTTAAGTGACCGACATGCGGTGGCTGTCCATTTCGAAAAGGTATTGTTTAAATTGTATGTGGTAAAGTCAGCAAGCATAGTTTTTTGTCATTGTCAATGTAGCATTCATGCTGGCAGTGCCATCCTCACGTTCATGTGTCGCTTTAAAATGCTATTTTAAACTTCATGTGCGCCGATGATACGAAAGTTTGTCGCTGCATCACTAACTATTTACCTCAGTTGTACAAAACCCAAAACCAGTTAAGTTGGCACGTTGTGTAAATGTTAAATAAAAACAGAATACAATGTTTTACAAATCCTTTTCAACTTATATTCAATTGAATAGACTGCAAAGACAATATATTTAATGTTCCAACAGGTAAACTCTGTTATTTTTTGCAAATATTAGCTCACTTAGAATTTGATACCTGCAACATGTTTCAAAAAAGCTGGCACAAGTACAAAAAAGGACTGAGAAAGTTGAGGAATGCTCATCAAACACTTATTTGGAACATCCCACAGGTGAACAGGCTAATTGGGAACAGGTGGGTGCCATAATTGGGTATAAAAGCAGATTCCATGAAATGCTCAGTCATTCACAAACAAGGATGGGGCGAGGGTCACCACTTTGTCAACAAATACCTGAGCAAATTGTTTAAGAACAACATTTCTCAACCAGCTATTGCAAGGAATTTAGGGATTTCAACATCTGCGCTCCGTAATATCATCAAAAGGTTCAGAGAATGTGTAGAAATCACAGCAAGGTCGAAAACCAACATTGAATGCCCGTGCCCTTCAATCCCTCAGGCAGTACTGCATCAAAAAGTGACATCAGTGTGTAAAGGATATCACCACATGGACTCAGGAACACTTCAGAAAACCACTGTCAGTATCTACAGTTCGTCCAGTCCATAGTGGATCTAACATAATATTGTGAGAGTCCAGTCCATAGTGGATCTAACATAATAGTGTGAGAGTCCAATCCATAGTGGATCTAACATAATATTGTGAGAGTCCAGTCCATAGTGGACCTAACATAATAGTGTGAGAGTCCAGTCCATATTGGATCTAATATAATTTTGTGAGAGACCAGTCCATAGTGGATCTAACATAATAGTGAGAGTCCAGTCCATACTGGATCTAACATAATAGTGTGAGAGTCCAGTCCATAGTGGATCTAACATAATAGTGAGAGTCCAGTCCATAGTGGATCTAACATAATATTGTGAGAGTCCATTCCATAGTGGATCTAACATAATAGTGCGAGAGTCCAGTCCATAGTGGATCTAACATAATAGTGAGAGTCCAGTCCATAGTGGATCTAACATAATAGTGTGAGAGTCCAGTCCATAGTGGATCTAACATAATAATGTGAGAGTCCAGTCCATAGTGGATCTAACATAATAGTGAGAGTCCAGTCCATAGTGGATCTAACATAATAGTGTGAGAGTCCTGTCCATAGTGGATCTAACAACATGTGGGAGTCTTTTTTGGGGGTACAGTATTCCGTTGAATGACACGGACTAGTTTGTTATGCACAATGTTAGATAACCAAGAGTAAAAATGTTAAGAAAAATGTTGATTGAAATCCGAATCATACGAAAAGTGGGGCTTACAAACACCAAGCTACCGTCATTAATTGGTAGAGGAATTTGAGGATACTTTTCATAACAGTTTACATTTCAAGTAGGGCTGTACAGTATACCGGTATTAGTATAGTACCGCGATACTAATGAATCATATTCGGTACTATACCGCCTCTGAAAAGTACCGGTTCGCCACCCCTTGGGTCTTCGTCGTCGTCACGTCATGACATTCCTGGTTTTACGAGCAGAGGAGCATGTTCGGCAGCGCACACGCACGGAGTACTTACAAGCAGACACAGTGTGTAGACAGAAAAGGGAGAACAGACGCATTCTGGCTTAAAGACTGACAATAAAGGTGAAGTTATAACACTGAAACACCCTCAGGAAGAGGTGCTTTAAGACATGGCTAGCGAGCTAGCGGCTAGAGTCCATCCCCAGTCGGCAGTGTTTTAGCTGCTTCTAAATCACTAATCCTCGCCTCCATGGCGACAAATAAAGTATGTTTCTTACAAGTATCATTATCACCGGAGGACGAGGAATAGCTAAACATGCTTCACTACACACTGTAGCTCACCTGAATGTAAACAAACGCCATTGGTGGATCTACACCTGACATCCACTGTAATGATACCAAAGTACAGGAGTGTATCTGTGTGTGTCGATGTTTTTTGGCATCCCAACATCTTCTTTTGTTTTTGTTTTTATTTATATTATGTTTATAAACTCAGGAAATATGTCCCCTGGGCACATGAGGACTTTGAATATGACTAATGTATGATCCTGTAACTACTTGGTATCGGATTGATACCCAAATGTGTGGTATCATCCAAAACTAATGTAAAGTATCAAAGAAGAGAAGAATAAGTGATTATTACATTTCAACAGAAGTGTAGATAGAACATGTTGAAAGAGAAAATAAGCAGATAACAGTAAATGAACAATGAATTAATTTTTTACAGCTTGTCCTTAATAATTTTGACAAGATAATAGGTAGATAAATGACACAATATGTTACTGCATACGTCAGCAGACTAATTAGGAGTCTTTGTTTGCTTGCTTACTACTAAAAGTTGTCTAGTATGTTCACTATTTTATTTAAATTTGCAATAATAAACATGTTTAATGTTTTGTTAAAATAAAGCCAATAATGAAACTTTTTGTGGTCCCCTTTATTTAGAAAGGTATCAAAAAGTATCTAAATAATTTTGCTACCGGTACCAAAACACTCATTTCAAGCATAAAAAACAACATGAATGCATTTTGACAATCGTCATTTTCCAAAACTTTAGCAAAACGTACTGATTGTGACGATGTTCTCCGACATTTCGTCCCAAATTGCTTTCGACTCCAGGATGTGGCCAACAATACCGCCGTGACACCAATAGCTCTGATGATTCATCCCGAGGCGCTTTAATAGATCTAAGATTAGAAATGGGGGTCTGATCCACAAATCTCCGCTCGTGTTATTACACCGAGAGCTGAGCCGTTTATCCTGTGTGAACGACATGAGATATGTAAGGGGCCGGGGAGCCCATTAAATCCATACGTGTCATTATCTGCGGCGTCTTACACCACAACTTCCAAGCAAATGTGCTGCTGACAAGCACTTTGATTGAGTCTGCACACAGCAGCACATTTATGGGCCTGCGTTGCTGAACTCTCGACGGATAGAGGTGAGATGTCAACAATTGATTCTTTTAGTGGCTACAATTTGTTGTGATGTAGTGTTGTGCTTTTTTTTTTTACTGCTGGACGCTTTTGCCATTCAGTGCAGCAATTCTAAAGGCTCTGGCTCCGGCTCGCTCCACCGAATTAAAAAGAGGAAGCAAGTCATCATTTGAATATTTCATCATGGCCCACGTTAATGTTGTGGAGAGTTTAAAGGGGTCTTGTCCTGAAGGAGTGCTCAGAGTTGAGTTGAGTTTGAGTTTATTTGGAACATGCATGCATACAACATGATGCATCACAATTTCCAGTTTCTCTTTTCAATATGTTGGAAAAGGAGTAGGAAGAAGCAGAGCTTATTTGATCTTTCCCCTTTTCTTTTACATAGCAGTTGCTAAAACTTTTGTTTACTTCCTGTTCTCAATTTATTCACAATATACTCCATGAGTAATCACAATAAAAATAAATAAATAGAGATAAATGCGTTAAAATGTAATATCGGAAATTATCGGTATCGTTTTTTTTTATTATCGGTATCGTTTTTTTTTTTTTTTTTTTTAATTTATTTATTTTTTTATTAAATCAACATAAAAAACACAAGATACACTTACAATTAGTGCACCAACCCAAAAAACCTTCCTCCCCCATTTACACTCATTCACACAAAAGGGTTGTTTTTTTCTGTTATTAATATTCTGGTTCCTACATTATATATCAATATATATCAATACAGTCTGCAAGGTATACAGTCCGTAAGCACACATGATTGTGCGTGCTGCTGGTCCACTAATAGTACTAACCTTTAACAGTTAATTTTACTCATTTTCATTAATTACTAGTTTCTATGTAACTGTTTTTGTCATGATCCATGTCCCGGATCATGTTTTATGTTCTGTTAGTTTTGGACTTCATAGTTCCTGTTTTTTGTGCACCCTTGTTTGTTTTAGTTACCATGGTTACTTATTATTTCCACCTGCCTCTGATTAGTGTTCGCCCGCTCACCTGCTGCCCGAGCACTAATCAGAGGCATTATTTAAACCTGCCTTGCCCTCCAGTCAGTGCTGGAGTATTGTTTGTTGTATGCTGTGGACTTCCTGTTTCATGCAATGCTCTGTTCATGCTTGTTTTCTGGCGATACCATAGTCCATGCTGATGATTTCATGCTTAGGTCATGCTGCTCGTGCCTTGCCAAGTAAGTTTTGCTTATTTATGCCACAGTTAGCAACTTTTTGTTTCATGTTCATAGTTCAGGCTAAGTGTTAGCTTTTATTTCCTGCGTTAAGTTGTGCCTTCGCATTGTGCGCCTTTTTGTTTTCACCTTTTTTTGAACATTAAAACCATGTTTTCTTGTACACCGCCTGTCATCTCTGCATCTTGGGGTTCGTCACCTCCACATCATGACAGTTTTTATATTGTTTTACTTTCTTTTTTATTCAATAATTTTTTTATTTTTTTTTATTTATCTTATTTTATAAAATTTTTTAAAGTACCTTATCTTCATTATATCTGGTTGTCCAAATTAGGTATAATAATGTGTTAATTACACGACTTTATATATCGGTTGATATCGGTATCGGTAATTAAAGAGTTGGACAATATCGGGATATCGGCAAAAAGCCATTATCGGACATCCCTATAAATAAATAATACTTGGTGAAGTAAGTTATATTTCATATGGTGAGATGAGTAAGATTATTTGGAAAATGAATGGATGGATGAAATAAATTCAGAATGTTTATCATGGTTCTTCTTCTTTGTACGTTGTAAACACTTTAAGTTTGAAGAGTTTCTTGAAGTAGATCATATTAGTACATTGTTTGATTTCTTTGCTTAATCATTTCATTCCACATACTGATATATTAAAGGTTTTAAGTGTTGTATGTGCGTACAAATGTTTTAAATTACATTTTTCTCTAAGATTATATTTCTCCTCTTTTGTGTGAGAAGAATTGTTGTACATTCTTGGGTAACAGGTTATAGTTTGCTTTGTGCATAATTTTTGCTGTTTGCAAATTCACTATGTCGTGGAATTTCAGTATTTTTGTCACGATCTGTGGTCTGGATCATGTTTTTTTGTTATTCTCCGGTTGTTTAAGTCTCTTTCAGTTCCTGTTTACGCTCCCTTGTTTGTTTAGTCACCATGGCGACTCACTAGTTTTCACCCGTCTCATTTGTTCGGATCACACCTGTCGCTAATCAGAGACTACTATTTAAGCCTGACATTGCCAGTTAGTCGGCCTGGCGACATTGATGATCTTTTCATGCTCTGTACATGCTCTTTTCTGGCCACAGTAAGTCTTGCTTATGTCATGCCATACCACAGTTCATGCTGCTCGTTTCCATAGTTAAAGCTTTCTGTTTATTCATGTCCTAAGTTTTTTGCCTTAGCTTTTACGCGTGTTAGGCGCTTCGGGTTGTTTTCTGTTTTTGTAGTTTTTTGAGTCAAGATTAAATCATGTTTTTACCTGCGAGCCTTGTCCGGTCTAGTCCGATTGCATCCCGGGAAAACAATCCTCGCAGTAAGCTGCGAAAAACTCCACGTTATGACAATTTTTTGTTTCAATAAATATAGTGTTTGTATGTTCTCTATATCCAACATTATGTATAATTCTAACTGATCTTTTTTGTAACACCGTTAATGAATGAAGTGTATTTGTGTAGTTATTTCCCCATATTTCTGCACAGTAACTCAGATATGGTAACACTAGTGAGCAGTAGAGAATATGAAGTGATTTTTGGTCCAGAACATGTTTTGCTTTATTCATTATTGACGTGTTTCTTGCTACTTTATGCTATATATTTTTTACATGAGGTTTCCAGTTCAATTTATCATCAATCATTATACCTAGAAATTTGGTTTCATTTACTCTTTCAATGTCTACTCCGTCTATTTGTATTTGTGTTTGACTTTCTCTTCTACTGTTAACAAATAGCATTATTTTAGTCTTACTGAGATTCAAATATAGTCTGTTTTTGTCGCAAGATGTACCCGTCTGGGCCGGCGTGGCTCGAGGGCATACTTGCCAACCCTCCCGGATTTTCCGGGAGACTCCCGAAATTCAGTGCCTCTCCCGAAAACCTCCCGGGACAAATTTTCTCCCGAAAATCTCCCGAAATTCAGGCGGACCTGAGTGACGTGTCGACAGCCTGTTTTCACGTCCGCTTTCCCACAATATAAACAGCGTGCCTGCCCAATCACGTTATAACTGTAGAATGATCGAGGGCGAGTTATTGGTTTCTTATGTGGGTTTATTGTTAGACAGTTTCATTAACCTCCTCCCAGCGCGGCAACAACACACAACAACAGCAGTCACGTTTTCGTCTACCGTAAAGCAGTTCGTCTGCCGTAAACAGCAATGTTGTGACACTCTTAAACAGCACAATACTGCCATCTACTGTACGTGCATATGTGACAATAACATATACGGCTTTTAAAGAGTGCACAACTGCGCACACAACAAGGAGACGAAGCAGAATGCATCATCAGAGAGGGTGTTCAACATGGTTAGAACATTAGTGACAGAGAATAGAACAAGGATGGACAATTCAACCCTTAACTCAACAATGAGTAGATGAGTGTTATGTGTGTGTATATGTGTAAATAAATGAACACTGAAATTCAAGTATTTCTCTTATAAATATATAATCAAATAAATATATATATATATATATATATATATATATATATATATACATAGCTAGAATTCACTGAAAGTCAAGTATTTCTTATACATATTTATATGAAATACTTGACTTGGTGAATTCTAGCTGTAAATATACTCCTCCCCTTCCCCCCCACCTCCCGAAATCGGAGGTCTCAAGGTTGGCAAGTATGCTCGAGGGTTCCAGGTTCGATCCCTGCTTCTGCCATCCTAGTCACTGCCGTCGTGTCCTTGGGCAAAACACTTTACCCACCTGCTCCCAGTGCCACCCACACTGGTTTAAATGGGACTTAGATAATGGGTTTCACTATGTAAAAGCGCTTTGAGTCACCAGAGAAAAGCGCTATATAAATGTCCTTCACTTCATCCTTCTGGGGTCAAGGTGCAGATGCCAAATTGAGTATTAAAAGTGTTTTGTGAGAAGTTCTTCATTTCCTTATCAATAGACTTGATGATTTGTCAGTGTAGCATTACTGACTTGCTCCTTTTTAAATGGAACACACTCTGTATAACTTTGCAAATTATTGATTGCATATTTCAGTTTTTCTGTCTGATCCTTATTCTGATACTCATTGACTGCGTAGGGGGGAAACGATTAATTAACTGTTATTTTTGGATAGGAAGTATGGGGGAATCTCTCGGGGAATGTTTCAATGCCAGTGTTATATGGAGCGGAATAAGGCTTAACACTAGAGATGCGTTAAAATGTAATATCGGAAATTATCGGTATCGTTTTGTTTTGTTTTTTTTTGTTTTTTTTCTTATTAAATCAACATAAAAAACACAAGATACACTTACAATTAGCGCGGGTTGTTTCCTTCTGTTATAAATATTCTGGTTCCTACATTATATATCAATATATATCAATACAGTCTGCAGGGATACAGTCTGTAAGCACACATGATTGTGCGTGCTGCTGGTCCACTAATAGTACTAACCTTTAACAGTTAATTTTACTCATTTTCATTAATTACTAGTTTCTATGTAACTGTTTTTATATTGTTTTACTTTCTTTTTTATTCAAGAAATTTTTTTTATTTATTTATCTTATTTTATTAATTTTTTAAAAATAGTACCTTATCTTCACCATACCTGGTTGTCCAAATTAGGCATATTAATGTGTTAATTCCACGCCTGCATATATCGGTTGATATCGGTATCGGTAATTAAAGAGTTGGACAATATCGATCGGATATCGGCAAATTATCGGACATCCCTACTTAACCGTTAATTTAGGCCAAAAATATACTTTAAAAAAAAAAAAAAAAAATCCACGATGTAGTGAAGCCGCAATATTTGAGGCGCGATGTGGCGAGGGTCGACATTGTTTGGTACACATCCACAATCCATTTTGTAAACTGAGAATAAAGAACATTTGTAAAAAAAAATACAAATATTTGTTGTTTTTGTTATGCCTGTAGTTTACATTAGTGTAAAACAAATATCTCAGTTTGTCATTTGGGATAAAATCTGAATTCCCCCCGCAGTTTAATTCCACACACTTTTTTTTTTTTTTTATCACAAGTGGAATCTTCTCCACTCACTTAAATCAACACCATGCTTAATCCGGGTCCACCAATGTGACAAAATATCTAATCCGGATTTATGAACACCGGTGGCCCACTTCTAACGTAAATGACTAGTTTAGTTAACCTTCCTGATTAAGCCTAACATATTGTTATGACAGCGACAGGGAGCCGCATAATTTCCACAGCATTAGCATCCGTCACGGGGCCCACCTGCTATAAATACACCTGACAGCGGGACTGTTTCACAAGTGCACTTTTTTATTTTTTTTGCAGTATAGCGCGCAGGACTCCAGAGGTGAGGCACTCTGATAGAACGGCTCATGAAATATTTGCTGACTTCCATCACCTCTGGGACTGCTGTTCTGATGGAGCCAATGATATGTGCCCCCCCCATTTGTCTCCGAGGAGATTCCATAGCCCACTTCCACCCGATCCGTGCCAATTAAGTAGCAGAATTATGTATATTAGATGGAGTCACTTGCACTGGGCGTACAGGGAGGGATGACAGAGGCATCCCGTTGAATAATTAGAGTGAATTTCCCGAGCCCTGCAAGCTCAATCATATGCTGCCACGTACTAACTATTTTTAACCTGTTAGTTCTCTCTTCTCCTTCTGCTCTTTCCTTAATGCACTCTTCTGTTCCCACTGTTGCCCGAGGTAATTGCTACAAAAAAAAAAAAAGGAAAAAAAAAGTCTGCGTGACATCCAAGGCAGAGTGGAGAGAACACAGCCGCTTTCTTTTATTAAAAACTTCCCGCAATCACTCATAAATATCCTATTCTACACTTAAAATCCTTTAATTTTCTCAAAACTTGACAGTGCGCCTTATAACCCGGTGTGCCTAGTGTACGGAATCATTCCGGTTGTGCTCACCGACCTTGAAGCAATTGTATTTGGTACAAACCCCATTTCCATATGAGTTGGGAAATTGTGTTAGATGTAAATATAAACGGAATACAATGATTTGCAAATCATTTTCAACCCATATTCAGTTGAATATGCTACAAAGACAAAATATTTGATGTCCAAACTGATAAACTTTTTTTTTTTTTTTTTCAAATAATCATGAACTTTAGAATTTGATGCCAGCAACACGTGACAAAGAAGTTGGGAAAGGTGGCAATAAATACTGATAAAGTTGAGGAATGCTCATCAAACACTTATTTGGGACATCCCACGGGTGAACAGGCAAATTGGGAACAGGTGGGTGCCATGATTGGGTATAAAAGTAGATTCCATGAAATGCTCAGTCATTCACAAACAAGGATGGGGCGAGGGTCCCCACTTTGTCAACAGATGCGTGAGCAAATTGTTGAACAGTTTAAGAAAAACCTTTCTCAACCAGCTATTGCAAGGAATTTAGGGATTTCACCATCTACGGTGTTTGTACATGGTGTAATGATAAGTTTGACCAGTAGATGGAAGTCACACATAAGTGATACGTGTAAACTGCAATATGATGCCAGTAAACAACACCAAAACTTTAGAATAAAGAACATTACATACGGCGCTCAAAATTCTATCAAAATGTTTTAGTACGACTTTAAAGCTGCACTGTTTACAGCTACCGTAGTCAGAGATACAAGTATTACTATGGTGTGTGTTAAAGGACCACACAATGGCACTTATTAGCAGACATATTATCTGCCGTTTTACAATATTATACAAAACCAACTTTTCTTACCTTCAGGTACCTGCTGATTTGTATTTGAGATCTGCATAAGTCCTGAAAATTTGCGCACCTCCACCACTGTAGTCCCTGCCGATGCCGTAGTCGATAAGCTTCTTCTTTTTAAAGTTAAAGTTAAAGTACCACTGATAGTCACACACACACCAGGTGTGGTGAAATTTGTCCTCTGCATTTGACCCATCCCCTTGTTCGACCCCCTGGGAGGTGAGGGGAGCAGTGAGCAGTAGCGGTGGCCGCGCCCGGGAATCATTTTTGGTGATTTAACCCCCAATTCAAACCCTTGATGCTGACTGCCAAGCAGGGAGGTAATGGGTCCCATTTTTATTGTCTTTGGTATGACTCGGCCGGGGTTTGAACTCCCAACCTATTGATCTCAGGGCGGACACTCTAACCACAAGGCCACTAAGTCAGGCAATCATTATCAATTCTCTATCTTCTTGTTATGTGACATTTACCCTCTGCTGTTGTAATAATAGTGTGAGAGTTCAGTCCATAGTGGATCTAGTTAATAGTGTGAGAGTCCAGTCCATAGCGGATTTAACATAATAGTGAGAGTCCATTCCATAGTGGATCTAACATAATAGTGTGAGAGTCCAGTCCATAGTGGATCTAACATAATATTGCGAGAGTCCAGTCCTTAGTGGATCTAACATAATATTGCGAGAGTCCAGTCCATAGTGGATCCAACATAATAGTGTGTGAGTCCAGTCCATAGTGGATCTAGTTAATAGTGTGAGAGTCCAGTCCATAGCGGATTTAACATAATAGTGAGAATCCATTCCATAGTGGATCTAAATCTAAAATAATAGTGTGAGAGTCCAGTCAATAGTGGATCTAACATAATAGTGAGAGTCCAGTCCATAGTGGATCCAACATAATAGTGTGAGAGTCCAGTCCATAGTGGATCTAACATAATAGTGAGAGTCCAGTCCCTAGTGGATCAAACATAATATTGTGAGAGTCCAGTCCATAGTGGATCTAACATAATATTGCGGGAGTCCAGTCCATAGTGGATCTAACATAATAGTGTGAGAGTCCAGTCCATAGTGGATCTAACATAATAGTGAGAGTCCAGTCCATAGTGGATCTAACATAAGTGTGAGAGTCCAGTCCATAGTGGATCTAACATAATAGTGTGAGAGTCCAGTCCATAGTGGATCTAGCATAATATTGTGAGAGTCCAGTCCATAGTGGATCTAACATAATAGTGAGAGTCCAGTCCATAGTGGATCTAACTTAATAGTGGGAGTCCAGTCCATAGTGGATCGAACATAATAGTGAGAGTCCAGTCTATAGTGGATCTAATATAATAATGAGAGTCCAGTCCATAGTGGATCTAACATAATAGTGAGAGTCCAGTCTATAGTGGATCTAACATAATAGTGAGAGTCCAGTTCATAGTGGATCTAACATAATAGTGAGAGTCTAGTCCATAGTGGATCTAACATAATAGTGAGAGTCCAGTCCACAGTGGATCTAACATAATAGTGAGAGTCCAGTCTATAGTGGATCTAACATAATAGTGAGAGTCCAGTTCATAATGGATCTAACATAATAGTGAGAGTCTAGTCTATAGTGGATCTAATATAATAGTGAGAGTCCAGTCCATTGTGGATCTAACATAATAGTGATAGTCCTGTCCATAGTGGATCTAACATAATAGTGAGAGTCCAGTCCATAGTGGATCTAACATAATAGTGAGAGTCCAGTCCACAGTGGATTAAACATAATAGTGAGAGTCCAGTTCACAGTGGATCTAACATAATAGTGAGAGTCCAGTCCACAGTGGATCTAACATAATAGTGAGAGTCCAGTCCGTAGTGGATCTAACATAATAGTGGGAGTCCAGTCCATAGTGGATCTAATATAATAGTGAGAGTCCAGTCCATAGTGGATCTAACATAATAGTGAGAGTCCAGTCCATAGTGGATCTAACATAATAGTGTGAGAGTCCAGTCCATAGTGGATCTAACATAATAGTGAGAGTCCAGTCCATAGTGGATCTAACATAATAGTGTGAGAGTCCAGTCCACAGTGGATCTAACATAATAGTGTGAGTCCAGTCCATAGTGGATCTAACATAATAATGAGAGTCCAGTCCATAGTGGATCTAACATAATAGTGTGAGAGTCCAGTCCACAGTGGGGCCAGCAGGAGATCATCCCGAGCGGAGACATTACATTTAGAACAAAAATAATAATAATATGACCCCTTTAATGCTCCATATAATCCGGTGCACCTTTTGTATGGAAAAAAAACCTGACTAGACCTGCTCATCGACAGTGCGCCTTATAATCCGGTGCGCCCTATGGTCTTGGAAAATACGGTGAGTAAATATAATTGAGCTCCCCTTCTTAACTGGTTTACGCTTAATCTGCTGCATTTACAGCAATGACTTCCTCTAAGTGGAAATCTGGAGTGTCACAAGCAGGCCTCTCCTTCCCACAGTCATCAGTATTCTAATGGCTCGCCACCGCCGTCCCTCGGTCTTTATTTTTAGAGACCGAGTAGATTGATGAGATGCTCATAGCGTCCTTAACCACCAACTAATTAACTAATTAGGACATTCAAATGAAGACTTGCAGCGTGGCGTGCAGGCATGAGCAAACAGCTCTTGACTCCGTGGTTCACGTTTCACTCGCCAGGCGCCATCCTTCTGGAAAAATCCTGCATGACGTTTTTCATATTCACGAATTCAGGCGCTGATCAGAGCGTGTGCTCGTTCTCACGCAAGTGTTGTTACGGATCAATGAGGCGTCATCGTCGTACCTCATTGTTAACAGTCGCAGATTTGCAACGATCTTCTACCACGTCCCACTTAGGTTGACTTTGACCTCTGAACTCACCTGCGCCCAAGGTGGAAGACCCTGAAGGCAGATTGTATTGTCGGTATTCTAATTAGTTCCTTTAGCATTGACTCTTTGGCCGCCTCGCCTTGTTTGCTGGTCGGAACGTAGTGATTGTTGATACGCCAAGCGTCATGTGTCAGCATTCTGTTGGCGTTAATTAGAACAACATATGGATGTGGATGATGGTTACATTTAAAAAAAAACGCGTGGAGGTTATCTTTTTATTCCTGATGATGAAGTGCATTTTTTTCCCTTCATAGCTTCAATGTCATTCAAAAGACAGTTCACAGTTTCTGCTCAGCTGATCAGATATTGGATTTACATGAACCGCAGCAAGACCATCATAAATAATCAAATCAAGGTAGGATCCACCAGAGTGGTTCCTCTAATGATGACAACAGCAACTTGAGGGTTCCAGGTTCGATCCCAGCTTTCGCCGTCCTACTCACGTTGTGTCCTTGGGTAAGACACTTCACCCTTGCTCCTGATGGGTGGTGGTTAGGGCCTTGCATGGCAGCTCCCGCCATCAGTGTGTGAATGTGAAAATAGTGTCAATCCAATCAATCTAATCCACTTTATTTGTATATCACTTTTAAACAACAGAAATGTTTCCAAAGTGCTGCACAACAATATTAAAAACAATATTCAAATATTATCCTTAGCTCCACCAATGACTGAATAAAAACAAAAAAAGAAATAAATATAAAACCAATATAAAAACAAATATGATTAAAGGCGTACTGAAATGCGATTTTCTTATTTAAAAGGGGATAGCAGGTCCATTCTATGTGTCATACTCAGTGTTGGGTTAGTTACTGAAAACCAGTAACTAGTTACAGTTACTAGTTACTTCATTTCAAAAGTAACTCAGTTACTAACTCAGTTACTTACACCAAAAACTAATGCGTTACTGTGAAAAGTAACTATTTAGTTACTTCTTTTTTTCTTCTTTTTTTTTTTAAAGCTCCGATTAATGCCCTTCTAGTCTTCATTTCAGTACTGTTATTGCACTGGAGAATAATACAATCTGTTGATCAACTTGACATACATTTGCATCACTGAACTCTGCTAAGCAATGTGGTCTACATACAACAAACAGCATAATAACAGCATAGCTGTAAAGCAAGAAAGGCACACACTACATACACAAAGCCTAACCAGGCATTTTTTCCTCAAGAAATTCTGACACAAAATCATGTCTGAAGCCCAGAACACTCTACACATTTCCCCAGTTTTAGTTTAGAGATAAGGAAAGATTGGCCTGGGCCACTAGGATCCCTCTTTATGTTTGTGAACTTTATAGTCTATACATTTAGGGTGATGTGATAATCAAACACTCTAGAACAGTGGTTCTCAAATGGGGGTACGCGTACCCCTTGGGGTACTTGAAGGTATGCCAAGGGGTACGTGAGATTTTTTTTTAAATATTCTAAAAATAGCAACAATTCAAAAATCCTTTATAAATATATTTATTGAATAATACTTCAACAAAATATGAATGTAAGTTCATAAACTGAACATCAAATCAAGTAGGCTATTCCATTCATTACAATGCAACAATGCAATATTCAGTGTTGACAGCGAGATTTATTGTGGACATGTTCCATAAATATTGATGTTAAAGATTTCTTTTTTTGTGAAGAAATGTTTAGAATTAAGTTCATGAATCCAGATGGATCTCTATTACAATCCCCAAAGAGGGCACTTTAAGTTGATGATTACTTCTGTGTAGAAATCTTTATTTATAATTGAATCGCTTGTTTATTTTTCAACAAGTTTTTAATTATCTTTATATCTTTTTTTCCCAAATAGTTCAAGAAAGACCACTACAAATGAGCAATATTTTGCACTGTTATACAATTTAATAAATCAGAAACTGATGACATAGTGCTGTATTTTACTTCTTTATCTCTTTTTTCAACCAAAAATGATTTGCTCTGATTAGGGGGTACTTGAATTAATAATAATTTCACAGGGGGTACATCACTGAAAAAAGGTTGAGAACCACTGCTCTAGAAGTCTAGAATGAAAGAGTATATAAGAGAATTGACAGCAACGTTCCCTCTAAGGAGCGCGTCTGTGCAATTGTGCACTGCTCAAGCGTCCTCTGCGCACGGCAAATCTATGCCACGCACAAAATCAAATAAAAAAATAAGCGCATAAAAATTTTCGACACGACACGGACGACTGTTTTCGTCATCATTGTTCAAATATAATAATACGTCTGTCGAGACGCTTTGAGGACATGAATTCCATCCATCACTTTACTGAGCAAAACTCTTTATTGTCGGCCATAAACACATCACTGTTATATCAACAGCAGCCGCTCGCTCTTTCTCACTTGCGCCAACACATGCACATATGGCACTTAGCCAGTGATGCGTTTACAGCCACACAAAAAGTCGGACAACTCCAACACCACACATAAAGTGTAATTCCAGGTCGTTACTCTATGATTTACCAATCAAATGTGTGCTTATTCTTGTGTCATTTATTAGGAATCTTAATTTATAAATATTAATCATTAAATGCTGTTTGTATATTAAATACATACTAATAAAAATATATATTTTTTACAAACAGGAAGTTGCATGAATGTACACATGATCCCCTGCCTACATCTCATTGTGCAACATGTGAATGTTTTAATGGGAACTAAATGCAATGTCTGAAAGGGGTACAAACTATTTCCAAAGCAGGACCTCCACCCAGACAAACAATACAAGTACACAGTTCATGAAAAACAATATTTTTTGTTATTGTCATTGTAAGTGGGCCTAAACACTTATATTAGAAATGGAAATGACTGCTGTCATTTGATTATAATAATAAGAGAATGTTGTCTGTCTATCTGTGTTGGCCCTGCAATGGGTGGGGACTTGTCCAGGGTGTACCCCGCCTTCCGCCCGAATGCAGCTGAGATAGGCTCCAGCGACCTCGAAAGGGACAAGCGGTAGGAAATGGATGGATGGATGGATGGCGATTGAACTTGTTATTTAGTCAGGTTTGGGACAGGTGTGCTGCTGGTGTAGCCACAGTGTGCACGTCTGATGTTGCTCACATGGGCTCCACTGAATGCTCAGGGAGTTTTTGCGTTTGCTCACACATGAACAATTAGAGGGAACATTGATTGACAGAGTGTGTGTACCTTCAGTGCTGAATGATGAGCAAGGCAGAGTTAATCCTTAAGTGGTGGTGGTGGAGGTGAAGTGTCATTGGAGTCTCTATCTCTCTTTACTAGCTTCGTTGAAGCATGTTGCTTATGTAGCTTGTTTCAGCAGATTTGAATTGCTGTTTTGGGCAGTAGATGGGATCTTTGATCCAAAGCACAATTTACATTTAACTAAAATGTTATTTTCTTTGTGCTCGACAAAAGAAAAGTAGTGAAAATATCTCCATGTTAGCAAACTCGACTTCTGGCTCCGCCATGATCAGACACGCCCCCCTCCCCCTCTCCTCCCTCCCCACACTCACAGACCCACACACAGAGTGCATGTCTCTCTTCTCCGGCTTGTGACACAAGAAGAATCAGAACGATGACACAGCAGCGCTCTGATAAAACACACTTTATACTACATAAAAAGTAACGTAAAATAACGCAGTAACGCATCATGTAGTAACGGTAACTGAGTTACTGAATATAAAAAATAACGCGTTAGATTACAAGTTACCGCCGAAACTAACGGCGTTACAGTAACGCGTTACTTTGTAACGCGTTAGTCCCAACACTGGTCATACTTGATCATTTCGCGATATTGCCATATTTTTGCTGAAAGGATTTAGTAGAGAACATCGACGATAAAGTTCGCAACTTTTGGTCGCTGATAAAAAAGCCTTGCGTGTACCGGAAGTAGCAGACGATATGCACGTGACGTCACAGGTTGTGGAGCTCCTCACATCTGCACATTGTTTACAATCATGGCCACCAGCAGCGAGAGCGATTCGGACCGAGAAAGCGACGATTTCCCCATTAATTTGAGCGAGGATGAAAGATTTGTGGATGAGGAAAGTGAGAGTGAAGGACTAGAGGGCAGTGGGAGCGATTCAGATAGGGAAGATGCTGTGAGAGGCGGGTGGAACCTGATATTCAGCTGGGAATGACTGAAACAGTAAATAAACACAAGACATATATATACTCTATTAGCCACAACACAACCAGGCTTATATTTATTTTGCCACAAATTAATCCCACATAACAAACACCTCCCCCCTCCCGTCCATATAACCCGCCAATACAACTCAAACACCTGCACAACACACTCAATCCCACAGCCCAAAGTACTGTCCACCTCCCCAAAGTTCATACAGCACATATATTTCCCCAAAGTCCCCAAAGTTACGTACGTGACATGCACATAGCGGCACGCACGTACGGGCAAGCGATCAAATGTTTGGAAGCCGCAGCTGCATGCGTACTCACGGTACCGCGTCTGCGTATCCAACTCAAAGTCCTCCTGGTAAGAGTCTCTGTTGTCCCAGTTCTCCACAGGCCAATGGTAAAGCTTGACTGTCATCTTTCGGGAATGTAAACAATGAAACACCGTGTTTGTGTTGCTGAAGTCGGCCGCAATACACCGCTTCCCACCTACAGCTTTCTTCTTTGCTGTCTCCATTGTTCATTGAACAAATTGCAAAAGATTCACCAACACAGATGTCCAGAATACTGTGGAATTTTGCTATGTACCAGACGATTTAATAGCTGGCCACCATGCTGTCCCAAAATGTCCTCTACAATCCGTGACGTCACGCGTCAGCAGGATATGTCGCGCGAAATTTAAAATTGCACTTTAGTAAGCTAACCCGGCCGTATTGGCATGTGTTGCAATGTTAAGATTTCATCATTGATGTATAAACTATCAGACTGCGTGGTCGGTAGTAGTGGGTTTCAGTAGGCCTTTAAAAATGATTTTAAAGGGTAAAACCAATTAAAACAATAAATAGAAATCAAAAATGTAAAAACACAGAGGACCACACAACTCACGTAGTGGCGCGGTTGGGAGAGTGGCTGTGCCAGCAACCTGAGGGTTCCTGGTTCAATCCCCACCTTCTACCATCCTGGTCACGTCCGTTGTGTCCTTGAGCAAGACACTTCACCCTTGCTCCTGATGGGTCCTGGTTAGGGCCTTGCATGGCAGCTCCCGCCATCGGTGTGTGAATGTGTGTGTGTCAATGGGTGAATGTGGAAATAGTGTCAAAAGTGCTTTGAGTTCCTTAAAAAGGTAGAAAAGCGCTATACAAGTATAACCCATTTATTTATTTAAAAGCCAAAGAATAAAAGTGGGTCTTAAGACGAGACTTAAAACACTCCACTGTGGGAGCAGTTTGAACATGGAGGAGCAGAGTGTTCCAGAGCTTAGGGCCGACCACAGAGAAGGCCCCTGTCTCCCCTGGTTTTAAGTCTGGTCTTGGGCACCACGAGCTGGAGCTGGCTCTCGGACCTCAGAGCGCCCGCAAGAGTGTAAATTTGGATGAGGTCCGAGATATACTGAGTTGCCAGTCCATGTAAAGCTTTAAAAACAAACAGCAAGGTTTTAAAATCAATTCTAAAATGAACAGGGAGCCAGTGCAAAGTCTCAAAAATTGGGGTTATATGCTCGCGTTTCCTGGCCCCTGTTAAAAGTCGGGCTGCTGCTGCTGGACTAACTGCAACCGGGGGAGAGCTTTTTGGCTAATGCCAGCATAAAGTGCATTGCAGTAGTCCAGGCCACTTGAAATAAAAGCATGCACGACTTGTTCAAAAAGGTTAAAAGATAAAAACGGTTTTACCTTTGCTAAAAGACGAAGATGATAAAAACACGATTTTAAAACGCCATTGACTTGTTTGTCAAGTTTAAAATCGCTGTCTATAGTGACGCCAAGGCTGGTGACTTTGGGACGCACATATTTTGCAGTGGTCCCAAGTCAGTGAGGGCCGGACCAAAAACTAAAATGTAAGTTTTTCCCTCATTCATTATTAAAAAATTCTGGGCTAACCAAGCCTTGACGTTGCATAGACAGTCAAAGCGCTTTGAGTATCGTATTTTTCGGACTATAAGGCGCACTTAAAATCTTTTCATTTTCTCAAAATAGACAGTGCGCCTTATAACCCTAATGTACGGAATAATTTTGGTTGTGCTTACCAAACCTCTAAACTATTTGATTTGGTACATGGTGAAATGATAAGTGTGACCAGTAGATGGCAGTCACACATAAGAGATACATGTAGGCTGCAATATGACTCACGTAAATGTGTTATACTTGTATAGTGCTTTTCTACCTTCGAGGTACTCAAAGCGCTTTGACACTATTTCCACATTCACCCATTCACACACACATTCACACACTGATGGCGGGAGCTGCCATGCACGGCCCTAACCACCACCCATCAGGAGCAAGGGTGAAGTGTCTTGCTGAAGGACACAACGGACGTGACGAAGTTGGTAGAAGGTGGGGATTGAACCAGGAACCCTCAGGTTGCTAGTACAGCCACTCTCCCAACCCTGCCACGCCACTAAAGTTAAAGTACCACTGATAGTCACACACACACACTAGGTGTGGTGAAATTACCCTCTGCATTTGACCCATCACCCTTGTTCCACCCCCTGGGAGGTGAGGGGAGCAGTGAGCAGCAGCGGTGGACGCGCACGGGAATCATGTTTGGTGATTTAACCCCCAAATCCAACCCTTTATGTTGAATGCCAAGCAGGGAGGTAATGGCTCCCATTTTTATGGTCTTTGGTATGACTCGGCCGGGGTTTGAATTCACGACCTTCCATTCTCAGGGCGGACACTCTAACCACTAGGTCATTAAGTCAGGCAATCACTATCAATTCACGATCTTTTTGTTATGTGACATTCACCCTCTGCTGTTGCCATTTCTAATATAAAGTAGTGTAAAGTTCTTACTTATATGTCGCCATGAAAGCATTAAAACATACCAGTGTAGTGAGTTTACATTATTCACCCAAAGAACTTTAGTTATTAGAGGGTTCCGGTCGGACGTTTTTTCACATTCACACACACATTCACACACTGATGGCGGGAGCTGCCATGCAAGGCCCTAACCACCACCCATCAGGAGCAAGGGTGAAGTGTCTTGCTCAAGGACACAACGGACGTGACTAGGTTGGTAGAAGGTAGGGATTGAACCAGGAACCCTCAGGTTGCTGGCACGGCCACTCTCCCAACAGCACCATGCCGTCCCCAACACCAACATTTTATATGTTCCATTAAAAATTCCACACTGCGCTCAAAAACGCTTTTTAATCCGGTGCGCCCTATGGTTCGTAAAATACGGTGCATCGAAAGTAGAAAAGTGCTTTACAAGTATAATCCATTTACCATAACTCCAAAATGTGGGCAGGCCTGCATCAGCTTGCTGATGCCACCTATACAGAAAACTGGAGGCAATTGCATATTGCCTAGTATGTATTTTGGTAGCATCTTCATTTAAAATAATTTTATTTCCTCGCAAAATTTGAAGAATTCATCAAAATACCGTCGTGGGGAGAAAGTTTTACGTCTTAATGAGCGGATCGTTTTCCCAGGATGCAGTGTGCAGAGAAGACAATTATTTATTGTCCATAAATCACTCATTATACACAAAATGCAGGAAAGTGTGCCAAAAGCGTGGAAGCTATGACGAAGCTTCGAACAGGAATCAAAAAGGTAAACAAAGTGACTGTCGCATGAAGCAAACAAGACAGTCAGACTGAGTGTGGCGAAAAGCAGGAATAAATAGCTCTCTGATTAATGCCCGGGAGCAGGTGAGCGTCCCGAACACTAATCAGAGGCAGGTGAAAATAATCAGCCCCCATGGCAACAAAAACACAAACCCAGGGGTGCTGAAAACAGAACTAAGGGAGTCAAACTAAAATAAAACATGATCCGGGCAACGGATCATGACAACCTTTCTACCAATGAAAAAAAATAAAAATTCCCCAATGGTAAGTCATAACTATGAGACAAAAACTCCTGACCATGAGATTTAAAAAACTCGAAATTATGGGATAAGAAAGTCAAAATTAGGAGATAAAAATTCATAACTATGAGATTAAAATGTATAATTATGGGATAAAAAGTCAAAATTATGAGATAAGAAATAAAAAATGATGCGATACTTATAATAAGAGATAAAAAGTCAATATTTTGAGATTTAAAAAATCAAAAGTATGACATGAAAATTCTACGTAAGAGATCAAAAAACTTAATTTTGAGATGAAAAATCATGCTAATGAGATAAAAAGTCAAAAGTAAGAGATACAAAGTTAAAATTATGGGATAAAAAGTCCTAATTATTCAAGATTCAAGATGATTTATTGTCAATTCTTAACATGCACAAGACACATAAGAACTGAAAAGTATATTTTCGACACAGTCCCACTAAGAGCAGACATACGTTACAGGGAGACAAGACAAGACAAGATCGCCGACGGAATAGACATTTTTACGGCGCTCCTTAAAAAAAGGTGAGGAAAAAGGTGATATTGGGAAAGGGGAGAGAGTAAAAAAAATATCAGTCAAAGGCTGGATCCGCAAGAGATCAGAAGTCGAAATTATGAGATAAAAAAACATTTGGCAGTTTGGCTCTTCCAGGGACTTATGGAACTCAAACCCGGGTAGGAATTTGGGACCATAGTTGGGACCACTACTGTGGTACACACACCTCCGTAATCTCCTCTTTGACCTCAAACCAACACCTTCACTATCCAATAAGTGAAGTAATACTCTAACAGTTTCTCTCTCAGTCACAATTCCATTGAGTCAGCATTTTTAGGTCATCCACCTGTAACCATGGCACTGACCACATGTCTGCAGCTGCTCAATGGAGGTTGCAACTTCAGCCACATTGGTTTTATTATTTCAACGCCAGAGCCTTTTCTCGCTAAAAATCCTTTACAGGGTGCGTTTGCTTAATATAATTAAGTGTGAATTTACAAGCAAATTAACAATACCATCAGTTGTGAAGCCATGTTTGTGTCATGTCTGTATTATCATGTTTTGTTTTAAGTCATGTTTTGTTTAGTTTCTGTCTTTTCACTCCCTTGTCTGGTCACCATAGCAACCATTAGTTTTCACCTGTCACGTCACGCACCTGTTTCACGTTTTGACTCACACACACCTGTCACCAATCATGTCACTGTTATTTAAGCATACCTTGTTCATCACTCATCCTGCCTGCATTGTTTTGATGTCACACCGGTTTATGTCTTGCTCTGTCCAAGTAAGTTTCCATGTCCATGCCATAGCTTCTGTTTAAGATTAGCCTCACTTGCGTTTTAGGCACGCTTGCCTCTTTTTTGTTGTAGTTGTTGATGTATTGTTTATGTTCGCGGTAGTGCGTGATTTATATTAATAAATCCTAGCCTACCTTCACGCTGTTGTCCGGAGCCGTCTATTTTGCATTGGAAGAACAACCCCGCAGCTAGCTGCGAACCCCACGTGACAGAATGCAGGCAGCAGACGTTCTTCCGCAGACCGGCCACGAGGAGGTGATGGAGACGCGCTGGCAAAGCTGGAAGCCAACCAGAAAGGCTTTTTCTCGCCAGCATGACGCGTCGTTCCCCCAAAACCCTCCCACGGACAACAAGATTCCCCAAGCAGCTCATTTTTCCTTGCCGCCGCAGGAGACCTGTGCTGATGACGTCATCCCGCCCACTGGTGATGACGTCAGAAACCAAGATTTTTTTTTTTAGATTCTATTTACGCCCTCTGTCAGCCGCCCACCAAGGACTTCGTTTCAAAAAATAATCCTTTTGAGAATTGTTTTTCTAAATTTAGATTTTTTCAGACCCAGTCTAAAGTGGGGGTGGTGAATAGATTTTCTGGACAATTTAATGGGGAGGATTCTGCCCCCCTCCATACCTCCCCCCACCCACCCTTAAAGAGAGTTCCAGACCGCAGGGAGCGCGTCTGGTATCCGCTCCTTGAGGGGGGGGGGGGCTAGGGCTGGGAACTGCACTGGTGGGGTGACTCAGCTTAACCATGTCAAGCCACAGCCTCCCTCACGGCCGCCACCACCAGTCGTTTACCAGGCCAAGCCGCAACCCCCAGCTAGACCACCTCCACCTGCACCAGTAGCTCCACGACGCCAAGCTCCGGTACCAGCTCCACGACGCCAAGCTCCGGTACCAGCTCCACGACGCCAAGCTCTGGTACCAGCTCCACGACGCCAAGCTCCGGTACCAGCTCCACGACGCCAAGCTCCGGTACCAGCTCCACGACGCCAAGCTCCGGTACCAGCTCCACGACGCCAAGCTCCGGTACCAGCTCAACAAGTCCAAGACCAAGACTCTCCACGCCAAGACCAAGACCCTCCACGCCAAGTCCAAGACCCTCCACGCCAAGTCCAAGACCAAGACCCGCCATGCCAAGACCCGCCATGCCAAGACCAAGACCCGCCACGCCAAGACCAAGACCAAGACCCGCCACGCCAAGACCAAGACCAAGACCCGCCATGCCAAGACCAAGACCCGCCATGCCAAGACCAAGACCAAGACCCGCCATGCCAAGACCAAGACCAAGACCCGCCATGCCAAGACCAAGACCAAGACCCGCCATGCCAAGACCAAGACCCGCCAGACCAAGACCAAGACCCGCCATGCCAAGACCAAGACCCGCCATGCCAAGGCCAAGACCAAGACCTGCCATGCCAAGACCAAGACCCACGCCAAGACCAAGACCTATACCAAGACCCACGCCGAGCTTCGCCGCCTGACGCACCACGCCGAGCTTCGCCGCCTGACGCGCCACGCCGAGCTTCGCCGCCTGACTCACCACGCCAAGCCACGCCTGCCACGATGACGACGCGCCTGCCTCCTCGTCGGCCACGGATATGGCCGCTACATGGTCGCCCGCCACGCCAAGTGCGCCCACCTCCCAGTCGGCCACGAATGTGGCCATTCCCTGGGCGCCCGCCTCGCCTGCTGCAGCGGCGTTCCACTCGCCGCCACCACCTAACTCTGCCCCGGTGGATACGGGGACACGTGGTCTGGCGACCCACCGCCATGTCCCCCTCCCGCCCTCCCATGACTTTTGTTAAGTTTTTTTTCTTGGACATCTGGTATCTGTCCTTAAGGGAGGGGCTCTGTCATGTCTGTATTATCATGTTTTGTTTTAAGTCATGTTTTGTTTAGTTTCTGTCTTTTCACTCCCTTGTCTGGTCACCATAGCAACCATTAGTTTTCACCTGTCACGTCACGCACCTGTTTCACGTTTTGACTCACACACACCTGTCACCAATCATGTCACTGTTATTTAAGCATACCTTGTTCATCACTCGTCCTGCCTGCATTGTTTTGATGTCACACCGGTTTATGTCTTGCTCTGTCCAAGTAAGTTTCCATGTCCATGCCATAGCTTCTGTTTAAGATTAGCCTCACTTGCGTTTTAGGCGCGCTTGACTCTTTTTTGTTGTAGTTGTATTGTTTATGTTCGCGGTAGTGCGTGATTTATATTAATAAATCCTAGCCTACCTTCACGCTGTTGTCCGGAGCCGTCTATTTTGCATTGGAAGAACAACCCCGCAGCTAGCTGCGAACCCCACGTGACAGTTTGAAGAAAACCTCAATGTATGTCTGAACAGGAGATCTCATGCCAAAGAGCTGCTAGTGTGACTGTTGTGTCAAATATCCCATAATTGACTTTTATCTCATAATTATGACTTTTTATCTTCTAATTTTGACTTTCTTATCTCATAATTACACTTTTTATCTCATAATTTCAATTGTTTTATATCAGAATTTTGATTTTTTTTTTTGGTTTTTGTTTCATAAATTAGACCTTATCTCATGATCATGACTTTTCATCTCATAATTTGACCTTTGTTATCTCATAACTTCGACTTTGTATCTCATAGTTATGACTTTTTATGTCATAAATCCGTTTTTTATCTCATAATTTAGATTTTTTTTATCTCATAAATGAGACTATCTCATAAATGAGACTTTCTCATAATCATGAATTTATCTCATTAATTTAGAATTTGTTATCTCTAAATGTCGATTTATTTTATCCCATCATTTTTACTTTTTATCTCATAAATTCGACTTTTTATCTCATAACTATGACTTTTTAATAGGGATGTCCGATAATGGCTTTTTGCCGATATCCGATATTCCGATATTGTCCAACTCTTTAATTACCGATACCGATATCAACCGATACCGATATACACAGTCGTGGAATTAACACATTATTATGCCTAATTTGGACAACCAGGTATGGTGAAGATAAGGTACTTTTTGAAAAAATTAATAAAATAAAATAAGATAAATAAATTAAAAACATTTTCTTGAATAAAAAAAGAAAGTAAAACAATATAAAAACAGTTACATAGAAACTAGTAATTAATGAAAATGAGTATAATTAACTGTTAAAGGTTAGTACTATTAGTGCACCAGCAGCACGCACAATCATGTGTGCTTACGGACTGTATCCCTTGCAGACTGTATTGATATATATTGATGTATAATGTAGGAACCAGAATATTAAAAACAGAAAGAAACAACCCTTTTGTGTGAATGAGTGTGAATGAGTGTAAATGGGGGAGGGAGTTTTCTTTGGGTTGGTGCACTAATTGTAAGTGTATCTTGTGTTTTTTATGTTGATTTAATAAAAAAAAATTAAAAATACAAAAAAAAACGATACCGATAATAAAAAAAACAAAAACAATACCAATCATTTCCGATATTACATTTTAACCGATATTATCGGACATCTCTACTTTTCAACCCATGATTTTGTCTTCCTTGTCTCATAATCATGACATGGTATCTCATAATTTGGACTTTATCTCATAACTTCGATTTTTTGTCATAATTTTAATTTTTTTTGTCATAATGTCGATTTGTTTTAATTCCATATTTATTTATTTTTTTAATCAAATTATGACTATGGCATCAATTTCGAATTTCTTATTTCAAAATTTCGATTTATTTTATCTCATAATTTTGACTTTTTTATCTCACAATTTTGACTTTTTAAACCCACAATTGTGTCTTTCCTATCTCATAATTTGGACACTTAATGTCAGACATAGTTGGGACCACTACTGTGGTACACACACCTCCGTTATCTCCTCCTTGACCTCAAACCAACACCTTCACTATCCAATAAGTGAAGTAATACTCTTAACGGTTTCTCTCTGTCACAATTCCATTGAGCCAGCATTTTTGGGTCATCCACCTCACCTGTAACCATGGTCAATCACAGCATTTAATTTCATATATATTTGGACATTTTCAGGGCAGCACGGTGGAAGAGGGGTTAGTGCATCTGCCTCACAATACGAAGGTCCTGAGTAGTCTTGGGTTCAATCCCGGGCTCGGGATCTTTCTGTGTGGAATTTGCATGTTCTCCCCGTGACTGCGTGGGTTCCCTCCGGGTACTCCGGCTTCCTCCCACCTCCAAAGACATGCACCTGGGGATAAGTTGATTGGCAACACTAAATTGGCCCTAGTGTGTGAATGTGAGTGTGAATGTTGTCTGTCTATCTGTGTTGGCCCTGCGATGAGGTGGCGACTTGTCCAGGGTGTACCCCGCCTTCCGCCCGATTGTAGCTGAGATAGGCTCCAGGGCCCCCCGCGACCCCAAAAGGGAATAAGCGGTAGAAAATGGATGGATGGATGGATGGACATTTTCAAAAGAAAGGGCATTTTTAACAGCGCTCTTAGGTCTCTTTTCTAGGGTCAAATCTGGATCTCTTACTTCATTCGTAGCTTCCTACGCTTTGACACCTTTACTCTCACATGTTTCTCTTTTAAAGGTTAATAATCCTTTTAATTTAAGGATAAGCCTGCTATTGAACACAAAAAGTAATCACCATAGGATTACCAGAGAGATGGATATCGCCTTAGCAATTAGCCCAATGATTAAGGTTTTAGTGCCGGACAGAGATGAGGGAGCTTTTGTAATGTGTCATAAAATTCACAGGGTTGTTGGAGTGCTGTGATTATGTCGCCCGCAGCTTTACAGCATGCGCGCCTCTGCATGGGCGCACATGGCATCGGCGAAAAAACGTGGGGGCTCCCCAGCGGATGGCACCGCAACAGCTGTTCTTGCTCAAGCCCGGTGTTTGGCACGTTATGATCTCTCCATCAGCGAGAGCCGCATCTGCATCCATCCAAGACCCTTATCAATAAACACGGCCATGCCACGGTAAACGATCTCCGGGAGGGAACAAAGCGCCAAGCCCGGGAAGGGGGGAGTGGGGGAAAAAATGTCCGCCGTTCACTTTAATCACCGACGCTGTTAATCAATAAAAGGGATGCGTATATTTTAATTAAAGTTTTATTTTCCGCAAATGTTGGCCAAATCTATCTGCGTTTCGTTTTTCATTAATGCGGCCAGTTTGGACTGGATAACCGCGGCGGCAGCTGCTGACGACCAGTGTTTTTAACCACTGTGCCGCGGCACACTAGTGTGCCATGAGATACAGTCTGGTGTGCCGTGGGAGATTATCTCATTTCACCTATTTGGTTTAAAAATATTTTTTTGCAAACCAGTAATTATAGTCTGCAAATGATGCGTTGTTGTTGAGTGTCTGTGCTGTCGAGAGCTCGGCAGAGTAACAGTGTAATACTCTTCCATATCAGTAGGTGGCAGCCGGTAGCTAATTGCTTTGTAGATGTCGGAAACAGCGGGAGGCAGCGTGCAGGGAAAAAAAAGGTGTCTAATGCTTAAACCAAAAGTAAACAAAAGGTGAATTCCCCTAAGAAAAGGCATTAAAGCTTAGGGAAGTGCTATGCAGAATGAAGCTAAAACCGAACTGGCTGCAGAGTCAACAAAAACAGAATGCTGGACGACAGCAAAGACTTACTGAGCAGCAAAGACGGCGTCCAATGCTTAAACCAAAAATAAACAAAAGGTTAGTGCTCCTAAGAAAAGGCATTGAAGCTTAGGGAAGGCTATGCAGAACTGAACTAAAACTGAGCTGGCTGCAAAGTCAACAAAAACAGAATGCTGGACGACAGCAAAGACTTACTGTGCAGGAAAGACGGCGTCCAATGCTTAAACCAAAAATAAACAAAAGGTGAGTGCCCCTAAGAAAAGGCATTGAAGCTTAGGGAAGGCTATGCAGAACGGAACTAAAACTGAACTGGCTGCAAAGTCAACAAAAACAGAATGCTGGACGACAGCAAAGACTTACTGTGGAGCAAAGAATTGCTGTGGAGCAAAGACAGCGTCCAATGCTTAAACCAAAAATAAACAAAAGGTGAGTGCCCCTAAGAAAAGGCATTGAAGCTTAGGGAAGGCCATGCAGAACGAAACTAAAACTGAACTGGTTGCAAAGTAAACAAAAACAGAACGCTGGACGACAGCAAAGACTTACCGTGGAGCAAAGACGGCTTCCAATGCTTAAACCAAACATAAACAAAAGGTGAGTGCCCCTAAGAAAAGGCATTGAAGCTTAGGGAAGGCTATGCAGAACGGAACTAAAACTGAACTGGCTGCAAAGTCAACAAAAACAGAATGCTGGACGACAGCAAAGACTTACTGTGCAGGAAAGACGGCGTCCAATGCTTAAACCAAAAATAAACAAAAGGTGAGTGCCCCTAAGAAAAGGCATTGAAGCTTAGGAAGTGCTATGCAGAACGAAGCTAAAACCGAACTGGTTGCAAAGTCAACAAAAACAGAATGCTGGACGGCAGCAAAGACTTACTGTGGAGCAAAGACGGCGTCCAATGCTTAAACCAAATATAAACAAAAGGTAAGTGCCCCTAAGAAAAGGCATTGAAGCTTAGGGAAGTGCTATGCAGAACGAAGTTAAAACCGAACTGGCTGCAAAGTCAACAAAAACAGAATGCTGGACGACAGCAAAGACTTACTGTGGAGCAAAGACGGCGTCCAATGCTTAAACCAAATATAAACAAAAGGTAAGTGCCCCTAAGAAAAGGCATTGAAGCTTAGGGAAGTGCTATGCAGAACAAAGCTAAAACCGAACTGGCTGCAAAGTCAACAAAAACAGAATGCTGGACGACAGCAAAGACTTACTGTGGAGCAAAGACGGCGTCCAATGCTTAAACCAAAAATAAACAAAAGGTGAGTGCCCCAAAGAAAAGGCATTGAAGCTTAACAAAGGCCATGCAGAACGAAACTAAAACTGAACTGGCTGCAAAGTAAACAAAAACAGAACACTGGACGACAGCAAAGACTTACTGTGGAGCAAAGACGGCGTCCACAATGTACATCCAAACATGACGTGACAATCGACAATGTCCCCATAAAAACAACTGAAATCTTCTGGATTGCTAAAACAAAGAACATGCGGGAAATATCGCTCAAAGGAAGACACACGGGAAAACACCAAAAAAACTCAAAATAAGTCAGAGTGTGATGTGACAGGTGTTGACAGTACACCTACTTTGAGACAAGAGCTATAGTGATGCATGCTTGGTTATGCTTTAAAGTCATATCCAACGACGTTTTACTGTCAACTGAGTTTCGTTTTTTAATGATTTCTCGTGGTGGTGTGCCTCCGCATTTTTTCAACGCAAAAATATGTGCCTCGGCTCAAAAAAAGGTTGAAAAACACTGCGCTAGGCCACTTGTGTTTGTAATTGCATTTTTTTACCTACAGAGGGTGTTAAGAACCCTTGTTAAAAGGCGGGCGGAATCTCACAATGCCAATTATTGCCCAGCAAATTACCAGGTAGGCAATATCTAAGCTGTCAGGGAAGGTTAGGAGAAATGAGAGCGAGAAGATGGGACCATTCAGACATTCATCATGGCCATCGTTGCCACTTCCAAATTGAAAATTGGAGGGAAAGCATCCTTCATTTTCTCCAAATTTGAATCAGTTATACTGATTATTGTCGAGAGTGACAGAAAGGCCCGGTGAAATAAATAGGATGGTAATTTGTGGCTGTGTTGGATTTGCCCCATATTGTTGTTGCCGCGACAGTAAAATGACGAATGAGATGTGGCACAATCAGAGGAGATGCGAGGAGGCACGTGAACTTGTATTATTAAAGCTAATCTGGCCCCGGATTGTGTGCGGAGGCTTCTCCATTGGCTCTGGTTCTGCCGGTTCCACGTGAGAGCTTCACTCTACCATCTGTCTCCTTCTACTCTTCCACATTACGTTTACACCGCATGCGTGCAAGCGTAGCTGCTGCCTTTTAATGGGATTGTGAGGCGACCGTAAAAAAGAAGATTCTCTTCTCCTGGCTGCGATGTGTGAATGTTGCTGGAACCAAAAAGCGTGGTTGGCGTTAGTTTCCAACTGCGTTGTCCTTTTTGAATTCCATTTACGGCGTGCTATAAATTGGAGGTATTGAAAAGCGTTTTTCTTTCCTCCGTGAAATCAGTGGCACGGTAAAAAAAAAGTTGTAAAAACAATAAGCACCAGTGTGACAGAAATAGCGTTGCAAGATTCCGGTAATGTTCAAAGTTGGAAAGTTTCCATGGGAATTAACAGGAATATATGGCCCCGTGACTGCGTGGGTTCCCTCCGGGTACTACGGCTTCCTCCCACCGCCAAAAAGATGCACCTGGGGATAGGCCCCTCCCAACACCGAAGACATGTACCTGGGGATAGGTTGATTCCATCCATCCATCCATTATCAACCGCTTATCCGGAATCGGGTCGCGGGGACAACAGCTCCAGCAGAGACCCCCAGACTTCCCTCTCCAGAGCAACATTAGCGACTTCCTCCTGGGTAATCCCGAAGCGTTCCCAGGCCAGAGAGGAGATGTAATCCCCCCATCTGGTCCTTGGCCTGCCGCGGGGTCTCCTCCCTGTTGGACGTGCAACGAGGACCTCCCTCGGGAGACGCTCGTGAGGCATCCGCATGAGATGCCCGAACCACCTAAGCTGGCTTCTTTCCAAGCGAAGGAGCAGCGGCTCTACTCCGAGTCTCTCTTGGGTGACTGAACTTCTCACCCTATCTCAAAGGGAGATGCCAGCCACCCTTCTGAGGAAACTCATTTCGGCCGCTTGTATCCGCGATCTTATTCTTTCGGTCATTACCCACACTTCATGACCATAGGTGAGAGTAGGAATGTAGATAGCTCGGTAGACCGAGAGCTTTGCCTTCTGGCTCAGCTCTCGTTTCGTCACAACAGTGCGGCAGAGAGACTGCAATACTGCCCCAGCTGCTCCGATTCTCCGGCTGATTTCCTTTTCCATCTTTCCCTCACTCGTGAACAAGACCCCGAGATACTTAAACTCCTCCACCTGGGACAGAGTCTCGTTCTCTACCTGGACTGTACAAACCATCGGTTTCCTGCTGAGAACCATGGCCTCAGATTTGGAGATGCTGATACTTCTAGACCTCCACCCCAGATCCCACCTCACTCCTACCCACTTCTCCAAAGTGGGCTGGCTCAGGGTGGAGGACAGAGTGAAACAACTTGCACTGAGCCTAGTCTATAAAATCCGCTACACCTCCCTGATACCAAAGTACATGTCAAACTACTTCCTTAACGTAAATGACCGCCATAACCACAACACCAGGGGGAGCTCCACTAACCACGTTAAACCCAGATTCCGAACTAACAAAGGTCTTAACTCATTCTCTTTCTATGCCACATCAATGTGGAATGCGCTCCCAACAGGTATAAAAGAAAGGGCATCTCTATCCTCCTTCAAAACCGCAATAAAAGTTCACCTCCAGGCAGCTACAACCCTGAACTAACACCCTCCCCGGATTGTTAATAATCAAATGTAAACAATCAAATGCAGATACTTTTTCTTATGCCTTCTGATATCTCTCTCTCTCTTTCTCTCTCTCTCTCTCTCTCTCTCTTTCTCTCTCTCTCTCTCTCTCTCTCTCTCTCTCTCTCTCTCTCTCTCTCTCTCTCTCTCTCTCTGCCCACTACTTGCTGTCCATATTCTACCAAGTCAGACCTACACTGTTCCAATATCCATTTCTCTGTTCTCAATTGTTGATGACTGATGATAACAACCGAACCTACATCTCCCCCCCCCCCCCCCCCCCCCCCCCCTCCACACCCCGGATTGTAAATAATGTAAATAATTCAATGTGATTATCTTGTGTGATGACTGTATTATGATGATAGTATATATCTGATAGTATATATCTGTATCATGAATCAATTTAAGTGGACCCCGACTTAAACAAGTTGAAAATGTATTTGGGTGTTACCATTTAGTGGTCAATTGTACGGAATATGTACTGTACTGTGCAACCTACTAATAAAAGTCTCAATCAATCAATCTATCAATAGGTTGATTGGCAACCCTAAATGGGCCCTAGTGTGTGAATGTGAGTGTGAATGTTGTCTGTCTATCTGTGTTGCCCCTGTGATGAGGTGGCGAATTGTCCAGGTTGAAACCCCACCATTCCGCCCGAATGCAGCTGAGATAGGCTCCAGCACCCCCCGCGACCCCAAAAGGGACAAGGGGTTGAAAATGGATGGATGGATTAACGGGAATGAATGGGAAATTAATGGGAAAAAACATTGAATGCAACATGCTAGATCTTGCAGCATGATTATTAGCTAAAACAACCTGATTTTTTGCAAATTCAGTTGCATTTCAACCCTTCACTGTGCATTCCTCCATCACTTGTGCAGTGCATTCTTCCATCACATGCGCAGATAATTCCCAGCATGCTACACACTACAGGCCACACTAGTATTTGAGCCCAAGGACTTCATCCAGTCAGGTAAGTGTTGATGATATTACTGGGGTAAATATATTTGATCTATGGTATTTAAGTTGAATAGAGGTGTAATTGCTTGTTACTGTATGACTGTAGACTACTCCAGCAGATTTCCACTCAAGCTAGCTAGCTGTTCCTGTACTTGTTAAATGATTTTGGGGCCAGTATCTCTAGCTAGCTAGGTTTATGTACCACCGCAGTCTCATAATGAACCGAAAATATTTCTCCGTTAGCCGTGATGCTAATTTTCTCTATGTTAAATCCCATTCATTTATGCTAACAATGTTAACGATCCGAATTGACCTTTTTTGTGATGTGTAAAGTCCAACTAGCAAATACTAAATCAAAAGGTGTAGCTTCCTCTGCCTTCTGTTCTGCTAGCCATTCTGTTGCCATACAAGAATGTAGGTTATAGTTTGATTTAGCATGCTGATTGAGTGTTCATTTATTCTTCTAGCCTATTTCTATTCATTTGTCCATCAGTAAAATATTTTTAAAGACTCCTCCAATTGTTTAGCTGACTGTTTATATCTGTGTGTGACGGTGTCCAACTTGGAATAATCAAAAAATTAGTCAAAATTTACAAACTTCCCGAGCGTAACTTCCTGTGGTAAATTTCCAGAAAGTTTCCGGAAATTTACCGGAAACTATCCACCTCTTTGCAACTCTAGACATAAACACTGTTAGTGTTGATACTGAGCTGCCGTACGCATGTGACAGAACGTCATGCTTCATGTGTATTTGCAGACCGTTGAATGGCGAGATGGGGTTGGGGCTTTATTGATTCCAGATTTTGAAAAGTTTCAGGAAGCGAGTGTTACGTGGGTATCAATCAATCAATCAAAGTTTACTTATATAGCCCTAAATCACGAGTGTCTCAAAGGGCTGGGTACAGGGGAAGAAGACGGCACAGACAGGAGGGACGTCGTTTTAGCTCTATTTATTATTTATACATATAAACACAAGTATGGAGTCTGAAGCTAATCCAAATATGAATTTGTGGTGTGCGACTATGTGTGTGACTTAACTGCAGTGTGTTGCCAGAAGTGTCGAGCGAGAGGCGGAAGTCCAAGAGGTGAAAGGCAGTCTCGAAGGTCCAGAGAAAAGGCAGGAAGTCGGGGGCAATAGCGAGGCGTCAACAGTCCGTGTCCAGGCGAGGGGGGTCGAGATCCAAAAGCCGGGGAAGCAGAGGGAATACGGGGAGACGAGACACGCAGCTCGTGACGCGGGAATGGAGGTCTTCTGCTGGAAGGCGACAAGGAGGACACGAGACAAGTGAACACGGCGAGGGGAGAAAACACAGAGAGAGCATAGGGCTGGATACGAGTCGCTTACTGTACGGGAAGAGGTTGTTACGTTCTGGCTCAGGATAGCAGGTTGCGCTGGCTTAAAAAGGCTGGTCTTCTCATCAGCGACAGGTGCATTGATTGCTGATGATTGAATGCAGCCACTTGCTGCAGCCGGTGGTGGTGCGCCCAGCACAGCGCACATATGAACGCGCACTGGGGTGCGCTCGGGCCGTGACAGCGAGAGTAACTTTATTATCCTGGGACGTGTTCTAGTTTGGCAGGAAAAAGTAGGCCTCAATCTGCTTGGTGGAGTTTTACCTGCTCTTTTCACTTTCAAAAAAGTCTGCGGGCTATAGAGCGTTTTCTATTCTGGCTCCAGTACCCTGGAATGCCCTCCCGGTAACAGTTAGAGATGCTACCTCAGTAGAAGCATTTAAGTCACATCTTAAAACTCATTTGTATACTCTAGCCTTTAAATAGACCCTGTTTTTAGACCAGTTGATCTGCCGTTTATTTTCTGTTCTGCCCCCCTCTCCTTCATGGAGGGGGGGGAGGGGCACAGGTTTGGTGGCCAGCAAAGCCGACGGCGTTTCTGGGTGTTGTTGATAAACGGTTTTCGCCTTGCATAGGAGAGTTTTAACTTGCACTTACAGATGTAGCGACCAACTGTAGTTACTGACAGCGGGTTTCTGAAGTGTTCCTTAGCCCATGTGGTGATATCCTTTACACGCTGATGTCGCTTGTTGATGCCGTACAGCCTGAGGGATCGAAGGTCACGGGCTTAGCTGCTTATGTGCAGTGATTTCTCCAGATTCTCTGAACCTTTGATGATATTACGGACCGTAGATGGTGAAATCCCTAAATTCCTTGCAGTAGCTGGTTGAGAAAGGTTTTTCTTAAACTGTTCAACAATTTGCTCACGCATTTGTTGACAAAGTGGTGACCCTCGCCCCATCCTTGTTTGTAAATGACTGAGCATTTCATGGAATCTACTTTTATACCCAATCATGGCACCCACCTCTTCCCAATTTGCCTGTTCACCTGTGGGATGTTCCAAATAAGTGTTTGATGAGCAATCCTCAACTTTATCAGTATTTATTGCCACCTTTCCCAACTTCTTTGTCACATTTTGCTGGCATCAAATTCTAAAGTTAATGATTATTTGCCAAAAAAAAAAAAATGTTTATCAGTTTGAACATCAAATATGTTGTCTTTGTAGCATATTCAACTAAATATGGGTTGAAAATGATTTGCAAATCATTGTATTCCGTTTATATTTACATCTAACACAATTTCCCAACTCATATGGAAACGGGGTTTGTATTATACCTGGCAAATCCCCTCACCTGCCCCCCACCCGCACCCACCCTGTCACCGTTTATCCTTGTTTGCCTCTTGCAAGCTGCGGCCATTGTTGATTCAAGGTGAGACCCTGTATTATTGTCGTGCAGACTGCTGTTTTTATTGTTGTTATTTTCAAGAACGGGCCCATTTTGTCATTTAATTGAGGCTCATGGGCTGAGCTATGAAACGGGCCCACATGGGAATAAGACGTCAAGCGGCTGAATTTCCACAGCCATTAACTGTTCCGCACTCAATTAGAATGCATAGGATCCTGACATTTCATAACTTATTGGTCTCCAGGCTGATATAACAGCGCGCTATAAAAGAAGCCCCCGGTTCTGAAGACACGGAGCCAAATCCTTGCATCCTCTTTTTGCAAGACGGGATAAAAACCTAACTGTGTTTGTTGGGTGTAAAAAAAAAACCACCAGATTACGCTCAAAATGCCGTTTAGAGCCATCAATTAAGTCCGTGTCCGTGTTGGATAAATCATGTTGCGTAAAGCATGCATGAATGACACTGTCATAACACAATATGAATGTGAAACCGCAGCAAATTGAGCCACTTAATAAAAACCTGCAATTCTAATCGTAGAAAACGGTGATGCTGACAATTGGAATTATGATGATAGAAATGCACTTTGATGGCTACTTTCTTTTCTCTGGTGATCCCTGGCCACCACTTTGAAAACAGACAGATCCCATTTGCCAGGTAATTAATAACAGGCCGCCGAAGCAAGATTTAGCTCTTATTCCTAATGAGATGTGTTATCCCATAAAGCGCCCTTTCCAACAGAGCAATAGCGGTCATATGTACCTGGTTAGTTTGTAAATGATCTTTAGTCGTTTCAGCGAAAAGAAAAAAGAAAAATAAATGCTAATTTTGCATCGATGTGTCGTACAAGAGAATCACTCCCGAATCCTAAAGCCCAGAACGGGGATTAGAAGCACAGGAGAGGAATTGAAGTCAGAGGTCGGGTGATTGATCCCTTTTTCTTTGGCTTCTCTGTTGGTGTCAAAGCAATAAAGTTCAAAATAGGTGAGGCCCTCTGCCTTGAACAACAAGGCGCCATCAGACGCGCCTTCAAGGTGGAGCCTCCGACTGCTCCGACTCGCCACAACATGACAGATTAACGACAACAGGTGGAGCCCTGCACTTTCGGACGCCCGCAATCTCAATTATGTCCGTCTTAATGTACGCTGAACAGCCACAGCGGGGCCGGGCCATGGACGGGGTAAACACACTTGCAGGAAACACACCAGTGACAGGATAATAAAGTGCCATGATTGATTCAGCTTTGCCCCCGTGCCAGATCCTTTTATTGTGTGGGCCGAGTGCTACCAGATTGTGTGGGGTTTCCTGTTGTCTTAGAATAACCTGGTGGAAAGACTGAAATGTTTTGAGATAAGAGCAGTCTCTCGGCTATGCCACATCAATGATGCAAGTAAAGTTGGACTGGACATGGCGTGAAGGTAAAGACATGATTTATTTTTAACTCTAAATTACAAAAAAAAAGGTGCAAACAAAAGGCGTGCACAAAGGCGGAGAACAAAGTTGACTAATGAAACAAAAACTAGCACTTGGGCAAAAAACTATGAACAATAAACAAAAACTTACTTGGAACGCAGGGAACTATGGCATAGATTTCAAAGGAGGTACAGAAGTAGCATGGGTGTCAGAAGCAGACAGAGTTAGTAAGGATAATGTCACCAGGACGATGAACAGAAAAAGACAGGCTTAAATAACAGTGACATGATTAGTGACAGGTGTGCGAGTGCAAAACGTGAGACAGGTGCGTGACATAAGGACAGGAGAAAACTAATGGGTTGATTCAGCTTTTCCCCCATGCCAGATCCTTTTATTGTGTGAGCCGAGTGCTACCAGATTGTGTGGGCTTCCTGTTGTCTTAGAATAACCTGGTGGAAGACTGAAATGTTTTGAGATAAGAGCAGTCTCTCAGCTAATTGTTATGCTTGAAGTTACAAGCAAAAATTACAAGCCATTATTTGGCAAAACAAATGTCACAATGAACCTGATAAGGTCTGCGCAAAACCTCCGGTCTTATACTGTCATAACGTGGACTGTGAGGGGTTTTGTTTTCCCGAGATGCAAGTAAAGTTGGACTGGACATGGCGTGAAGGTAAAGACATGATTTATTTTTAACTCTAAACTACAAAAAAAAGGTGCAAACAAAAGGCGCGCACAAAGGCGGAGAACAAAGTTGACTAATGAAACAAAAACTAGCACTTGCGCAAAAAACTATGAACAATAAACAAAAACTTACTTGGAACTAAGGATGATACTCGAAACCGGTTTTCCCGGTTGTTCGATAATAAAAGAACCGAGTCCTCGGACTCAAATCCCTTTTTGAGAACCGGTACCCGTTATCGAGACCACTATAGTAAAGAAAAAGAGTTGGTTCTTTATTCGAATCCCGTCCCGACCAGAAATGCTCCGTGGGACATCACAAGAAATGACGTCACGTAGCTCAGTCATTAGGCGCAGATAGGGAAAGCAGGAAAAACGATAGACCGGAAAAAGCGCTCCAAGGTGTAATGAAGTTCAAAACAAGAGGTATAATCCAATGAATACCTTTACTGAGAGATTTGAGCAGGGTACAAACACATGACGAACACTTTTAAAGACCAACCGGAAACATAGCAACCAGGCTAGCAACGCACCTCCTTGACGGCAGCTGTCGCAACGTTCTTAAAGCAACCGCAGCACATACATGTATATACAACATATATGACATCTCCCTTTTTCAACTTTTGTTTTTCTTTCATTGTAAACAAAACAAAATCACACTGTATATGTGTTGTCTGTCTAATTATAAATAATGCAGACGAGGCGTGTTGGCTGAGTTCTTGATGTTTACTTTCACAGCGTGCTCATAACCTCATTCTTAGCTACCGCTACCGCGCATGCTCGTCACTCCCGTTGCATGCTGGGTAGTGTAGTTGTTATATTCTCTTGCTCATAACATCACATCTTTCCCCCTATAAAGAAATAATGTTAACTCAATAAAGTGTATTTCTTTTTTTAGCTTTAACTTTTCGTTTTCTAGCATTGTAACCACATTTGCTAACAACTTTTCTCTTCATAGAATTTTCTTTCAATAAAGAAATAAAGTGCAAAAATGTCAAAGCATCATAACAAACAGTTATGTCAAATAGCAGCAGAAGTGCACTTTTTGGAGAGCTGTATTATTTTCAGTTTTGTGCCCAAGGGACTGATTTTATTTAACACTATATTATTATTTATACACCTATAGTGATCACAGAGACAGGTTGTTTTTGTGTTACTGTATATATTTGTTTTTCTGAAAAATCCCACTTAATATACTTTGGGTAACAACAGTCAATATTTATTTATTTTATTTTATTTTTTTAGGTGGGTAACAGTCAATATTTATCTATTTATTAGATTTGATTTTTTTCTTATATAATAAAAGTGAGCTTTCGTTAAACCAAATATTGTGGGGGTTTTTTCCATATACAACAACCTATCTGGTCTCGATAAGAGAATCGATAAGGAATCGGTTCGATAAGAGGATTCGATAATAGGCTCGAACTCGATAATTTTTTATCAAACATCATCCCTACTTGGAACGCAGGGAACTATGGCATAGATTTCAAAGGTAGCATGGAGGTACAGAAGTAGCATAATATGTTACGTTAACATACCAGGCACCTTCTCAGTTGGTTATTTATGCCTCATATAACGTACACTTATTCAGCCTGTTGTTCACTATTCTTTATTTATTTTAAATTGCCTTTCAAATGTCTATTCTTGGTGTTGGGTTTTATCAAATAAATTTCCCCAAAAAATGCGACTTATATATGTTTTTTTTCCTTCTTTATTATGCATTTTCGGCCGGTGCGACTTATACTCCGGAGCGACTTATAGTCCGAAAAATACAGTATAAGCTCTGACGCAGACCAACTATTTATAGCAACGCCGTGATCACAAGCCTGTGTCCAATTTCAACATGATCGACTGGCGAGGTCTTTCCTCGCTTCTTTGCTCCCTGGAGGTGTATTCTATATCATGAATCATGCCTCTTACCTGGACAGAAGAAATCTGAGATTGTACTCTGACAAGTTGGTACACTTTGACAGCCATTTAGGACAAAGAGATGGCAATAACCCATCCCGTTTCTTGACGAGGATTATGGTCATTCTTCATCTAAATGGTAATATATAAACATCCTGGCAGTCGACATCCCAATGACAGCAGACCTTGTACAGTAAGTGATGTTTTATTAGGTTTGTTTTGCTCTCATGAAGTCTGCCGTGAGCAGTAATCAGTGATGAAAAAAACGTCTGGATGAGTTTTTTGAATTAATGTGCCGCTTATGCTTAGAATGATCAAAATACGTAAATATTAAATGTGTGTTTGGATGTTTATTAAGGTCTGTATAGGTGGAATAGAGCGGCTCCCATAGTCTTCATTGTAAGCAGACTTTTGATCGAATATTTGGAATACAAAAAAAATTGGAAAATAAAATCCATCGTCAGGTCTTTCACAATGATTGCGAACGATAGGCAAAATTCCCCAGTTCCCCTTCAAGGTGTAAATGTGAACATCTGGCAAAGTACATACATGGGGTAGAGTGGGTAGAGCAACCGTGCCAGAAACCTGAGGGTTGCAGGTTCGCTCCCCACCTCTTACCATCCAAAATCGCTGCCGTTGTATCCTTGGGCAGGACACTTCACCCTTGCCCCCGGTGCCACTCACACCGGTGAATGAATGATGAATGATAGGTGGTGGTCGGAGGGGCCGTAGGCGCAAATTGGCAGCCACGCTTCTGTCAGTCTACCCCAGGGCAGCTTTGGCTATGAAAGTAGCTTACCACCACCAGGTGTGAATGAATGATGGCTTCTCACTTCTCTGTGAAGCGATTTGAGTGTCTAGAAAAGCGCTATATAAATCTAAGTCATTATTATTATCATTATTACCATCACTGATGATGGAAACTTTACACTAGACTTCAGGCAACGTGGATCCTGTGCCTCTCCTGTCTTCCTCCAGACTCTGGGACCTCGATTTCCAAAGGAAATGCAAAATTTGCATGGTTGGGTGATGGTTTGGGGTGCCATGTCATCTGCTGGTGTCGGTCCACTCTGTTTCCTGAGATCCAGGGTCAACGCAGCCGTCTACCAGCAAGTTTTAGAGCACTTCATGCTTCCTGCTTCTGACCTGCTCTATGGAGATGGAGATTTCAAGTTCCAACAGGACTTGGCGCCTGCACACAGCGCAAAATCTACCCGTGCCTGGTTTACGGACCATGGTATTTCTGTTCTAAATTGGCCCGCCAACTCCCCTGACCTTAGCCCCATAGAAAATCTGTGGGGTATTGTGAAAAGGAAGATGCAGAATGCCAGACCCAAAAACGCAGAAGAGTTGAAGGCCACTATCAGAGCAACCTGGGCTCTCATAACACCTGAGCAGTGCCAGAAACTCATCGACTCCATGCCACGCCGCATTAACGCAGTAATTGAGGCAAAAGGAGCTCCAACCAAGTATTGAGTATTGTACATGCTCATATTTTTCATTTTCATACTTTTCAGTTGGCCAACATTTCTAAAAATCCCTTTTTTGTATTAGCCTTAAGTAATATTCTAATTTTGTGACACACGGAATTTTGGATTTTCATTTGTTGCCACTTCAAATCATCAAAATTAAATGAAATAAACATTTGAATGCATCAGTCTGTGTGCAATGAATAAATATAATGTACAAGTTACACCTTTTGAATGCAATTACTGAAATAAATCAAGTTTTTCAAAATATTGTAATTTACTGGCTTTTACCTGTACATCAGGTAAGACCTGTACTCTAGTTGCTGAGAAGTTAAATGCTAAATTAGACAAAATTGCATCTTGGCTGGCATCATCCTGTTTAACCCTAAGCACTAAAAAGACTAACTCTGTCTGCTTCTCCGCAAAAAAGCTACCTCAAACAAACCTCAATATAAAAATTAATGAGGAGCTCATTGAACAAGTACATGAAGTAAAACATTTGGGCATAATCATAGACTATCAGCTGAGGGTAAACTGTTTTAAGATTATAAGAAACTGCTTAACTGCTGAATTCAATGATTCTTTCACACATATCTTATGGCTTAAGTACATGGTCCCAGGTACACCAGTCATCAATCAAGACCATTGAGTGTCTTTATAACCGCGCCTTGAAAGTCCTAGACAAGAGGAGTATACGATATCATCATTGCCAAATTTGAACCAAATACAATATTTTAAGTTTTACCAATTTTATGTTGTTACACACAGTCAAACTGGTTTCTAAATGCTTGGATAACTCTGCTCCCCAATTGCTCTGCAAGGCAATTACAAGACTGCAAAATGGTACCAGATCTACCACCCGAGCAACGCCAAAAGGCAACTGTTGCGTTCCATTCCGTAGGATATCTTTTGCCCAGACTGCCTTTTCAATAAATGGACCACAACTATGGAACTCTTTACCGGACACTTTGAAAAGTATACCTGCACTTGTCATTTTTAAAAAACAAACAAAATTGTGGCTAGTTGAGCAACAATCGTGTTCCCATGTTTAGTTTTTACTCATTTTTACTAATTGGTTCTTATCTAGTTTGCACTTTGTCTGTGTTATTATTATTATTGGCTTGTATCTAGTTTGCACTTTGTCTGTATTATTACTATTATCATTATTGACTCCTCTTTGCCTCATTCTTTTTTGTTTCCTATTTTAATGATGTTAGATCTGTGTTGTTGTTGTTGTTGTTGGGGACAAGTGTTGTAAATGAGCTTTAGCACTATGATGCATACATTGGATAACTGTTTCAGATATCTTTGTTTCTGTATCTGTCCCTATTTCATATAGATATCTGACCCTAAACCAGGGGTCGACAACCCAAAATGTTGAAAGAGCCATATTGGACCAAAAATACAAAAACAAATCTGTCTGAAGCCGCAAAAAATTAAAAGCCATATTACATACAGATAGTGTGTCATGAGATATACATTGAATTAAGAGGACTTAAAGGAAACTAAATGAGCTCAAATATAGCTACAAATGAGCCATAATGATGCAATATGTACATATAGCTAGCCTAAATAGCATGTTAGCATCGATTAGCTTGCAGTCATGCAGTGACCAAAAATGCCTGATTAGCACTCCACACAAGTCAATAACATCAACAAAACTCACCTTTGTGCCTTCACGCACAACGTTAAAAGTTTGGTGGACAAAATGAGACAGAAAAAGAATAAAACACGTCCTAGAAAGTCGGAGAAATGTTCCATGTAAACAAACTACGGTGAGTTCAAGGACCGCCAAAATTAGTAGGACAAAACGGCGCTCGCCAAATACTCGAATCAGTGAAGCATGTTTAATATAAACCATACTTGCCAACCCTCCCGGATTTTCCGGGAGACTCCCTAAATTCAGCGCCTCTCCCAAAAACCTCCCGGGACAAATTTTCTCCCGAAAATCTCCCGAAATGGCCTCCAGCTCCATGCGGACCTGAGTGACGTGTTGACAGCCTGTTTTCACGTCTGCTTTCCCACAATATAAAGCATGCCTGCCCAATCACGTTATAACTGTAGAATGATGGAGGGCGAGTTCTTGGTTTCTTATGTGGGTTTATTGTTAGGCAGTTTTATTAACGTCCTCCCAGCGCGGTAAAAACACACAACAACAGCAGTCAAGTTTTCGTTTACAGTAAAACAGTTTGTCTGCCGTAAACAGCAATGTTGTGACACTTTTAAACAGGACAATACTGCCATCTACTGTACATGCATATGTGACCCACCCACAGAGCCGGCCCAAGCCATAAGCGTACTAAGCGCTTGCTTAGGGCCCCACGGCCACCAGGGGGCCCCCAAAAGCAATTAACAAAAAATTCTTATTTTTTATTTTTTGCATGTACGAGTCTGACTGATGATTTCTAAATGATCAAAGATATATTATTGTACAAAAACACAATTTTAGGTCAACAGAGTGCTGCTGCTGATCTAGGCCTAGTGATTCTTCCTGCCTCTCTTTAAATGTAAAGCTGCCTCTGCTGCACCTGTGACGTTTGCCGCCCGCCGTGCAATGCCAGTGCGCACTGGGCATCAAAAGCGCAGATACAGGCAAAACAATGTCACAAAAAAGGACATATCCTTCAGGTGCAGAAAAAAGGAAGAAGAAGAAAGTGGAAGAGGAGAAAAAATGCCATGATAAAGGTATGTTTGCATGACTTGGTAATAAAAAGTTTATCAAAGAGATTTGTAGCTGTAATTAGCTTTAGTTAGGTGACATTAGCTAGCTAGCGCGGTGCTAGCAATATGTTTTTAGCATCAGGTTACTAGTGAGATATGTTGTTTGCACAAATTGTTTGCAGCAGAGCACGGTAATTTATGTGAGTAAAATAAACATTATTTTTTACATCAACTCATAAGTTATGTGAAACTTCCCCAGGAGCATTGTTAAAATACTTTGGAGGCACAGAATCAGCCCAGAGCCAGTCCACATCCTCAGGCTTAACTGTGAGTGATGAATCAGGTGAGGAAAAGACTGTCACCAAACAGTATACATTTAATTTCTAAGTATAAACATTACACCTGAAGGGAAATTAATGTAGTCAAAGTATCTCATTAATATGTGTGCCTATATGTATGTATGTATGTATTTCATCTTAGGTCCATCTCCATCTTCTACAGTGCTCTCTCACACACCGCCATCCTCTGTGCCCACTGTCCCCTCCATGTCTGAAACCACAGCTGATTTATCTAGTAAGTTAACTGCAAAACACCCTTTATAATTGCTCATTGTACTGCAGAACATTCTGAGATTAATAATTATGTCCAACAGTGCAATTTAATGACCTTATAGGTCCTTCTTTTTTAGTCATTGTCTTTCTTTGGTCACTTCCTCAGCAACTTCCACCACAACGTCCCCTTCACACCATGGACCACCATCGCTCCGCCAGTTGACCCAGCTGAGTGGCCTTCTTTCCTCTCAGATTCAGACAGGACTGAGCAGGTGATCAGAGGACCACTGTCTATTAAGGAGAACTTTTCATTCCCCAAACGGCATGATGGCCGAAGTTTTCATTATCATTATACCTACAGACAGCTAGTCAATGGGGAAAAAGTCAAGCGTAGCTGGCTGACTTATTCAAGAAGTAAAGATGCAGTCTATTGCTTTTGCTGCAAATTATTTTCCAAAAAGTCCTTAAAACTGGCAGCCGAGGGACAGCGGGATTGGGTCAACATAGGTGCACTGCTGAAACAGCATGAAAACAGTGAAGATCATTGTAGCAACATGGTGAAATGGAAGGAATTTGCCTTGCGTCTTTCAAAGGGGAAAACTATTGATGAATTTAACTTCAGTAGACTGCGCTCTCTTTGTACAAAGTAAACATTAAATATGAACAATTAACTAAAAATATAAACTAGTAATTAAAGACTAATATGTACAAGACTGATGAGACAAGATGACACTTTTACTGTAAATACAAAGCTTTATCACTTGGACTGTACAACCCCAGGACACTCTTGTAGCTGAATGTTTTCTACATTTTAAGATTAGGAACCATATGTGGCACCCTGGACATCATTCGTTAATTCATTGGTATTATTTATGTTCTTAACTGGGCCACCCCCATATCTTTATAAATGACATGTCATTTGTAAAGACATGCCAGGCTGACAATAGGATAATGTAAACAACACTGCCAGAGCCGCAATGAGTTTATAGTAGGTGTGTGAATGATCAACAATCAATATTATTGGCAGAAATAGAGGGCCCCAAAATCAAATTTTGCTTAGGGCCCCATGGAGGCTTGGGCCGGCACTGCCCACCCATAATGTGTCACATTTTTGTGTTGATTTATTTATTTTATTTTGTGGTTTGAATTCGTTTTTGGAGCTGTCATTACACATTTATCAGTATTCACATTGGTCAGTAGGGGGCAGTAGGGCGTTTCTTCCCAATTGAATGCTATCACCTGCAAACCGGAAGTGTCTTGTCATTCTGATGAGAGCGACCAGTCTGTGAACAATTGAAACGTCCTGTGTGCTTTTCCCTCCTGTATAACAGGTTAGTTTTGGTGAATCAACTCACTGAATAATATCCATGTGATCTTTATATGTTTAAGTACACATTCTGATGGTGGAGCCTAACTCTAAGGTGTTTGTGAGTTGTAGTTTGTATTTGTGAATGAATCCAGTGCACAGCTGCAGTAATCAATACAAAATGGCGACGTGAGTACACAATGTTTATATAGGAACTTCTGATCCTAATTCAGACTCCCAAATTTGAGCTCCCGTTTTCTTATTGATTTTATAATGTATATTTGTATAATATGTGTGTTCTGAAATAGTGACAGAGAATAGAACAAGGATGGACAATTCAACCCTTAACTCAACAATGAGTAGATGAGTGTTATGTGTGTGTATATGTGTAAATAAATGAACACTGAAATTCAAGTATTTCTTTTATTTATTTATATATATATAGCTAGAATTCGCTGAAAGTCAAGTATTTCTATATATATATATATATATATCTTAACCACGCCCCCAACCACGCCCCCGCCCCACCCCCAACCACGTCCCCCACCCCCCACCCCCCACCTCCCGAAATCGGAGGTCTCAAGGTTGGCAAGTATGATATAAACAGTGTGATTTCTAACAATTAAGGAGGTTTGTGTCATGTTTGTCCTCCTACAGAAACCATATTAAAACAAAAAATATATTTTTTCCCCCCTCATTTTTTTTCCATTTTTCATACATTTTTGAAAAAGCTCCAGAGAGCCACTAGAAGCGCCGACCCCTGCCCTAAACCAATCATATTTCTTCCTCTGGCACAGCTTCTCTTTTGTCATGATATAGGGTTAAAGTGTTACCCGGCTGATAAGTCACCGCCGACAGCAAGCTGTTCCTCTGCACATTCCATTGGAATGAGAGTTAATGCATATTAATGGCACCTATAAAAGCAACTAATTGAGCATTCCAGTTCTTGCTGAGTTGGGCATCTGTGAGTGACATTGTGCAGCTCCAGGACCTCCACCAGACAGCCTTTATTAGTTCTCTGAACTGGGATGTAGGTCACCGCCAGGCCATTAAAAGCAGGAAGCGCTTTCCCTCTAAGTATTGTTTGGACAGCCTTGTAGCTGACACCCAAAATCTGCGAGAAGTGCTGTGGAGAAGAATAGGTTTGCAGGAAACAGCTCAGGGTAAATACACCTAACATAATTAGATTTGATTGAAAAAAGTGAATCCTCGCCTGCAGTGTAATTGAGCACAATAAACTGCAGCCATATGCCTGCCATTAAATAGCAACTTTCCACATGAGTGCGATAAGTAAACAGACTTTGCAGATACCTTGCAGTCATACGGTCTATGTCCATCATCTTTACGATTGACATTGCAGTCATGCACATTTGCATAAAAAGTGTGTGCAGTGCATTTCCCACTGAAGATAAAACTATTACAGAATCACCACAAGAGCTGGGATTTATGGCTCTTTGAAGGGAGATGGATCTTGAAGAGCCGTTCAAAGACTGGCTTGTTGTTATGTTTCCATTTAATAATTTTTTTCGGACGTTTTTATCAAGGAGATAATCACTGGTAGCAGTCATAAAATTATATCTGGATCTGAATATTTTACATTTTCACTTTTTTATACACTTTTTCTAAACATAACTATCATATAATTTCCCATGAATTGACCTGACTTAAACAAGTTGAAAAACTTATTTGGGTGTTACCATTTAGTGGTCAATTGTACGGAATATATACTGTACTGTGCAATCTACTAATAAAGGTTTCAATCAATCAATCAATCAATCAGGATTACATTTTGTTGTTTAAATGTGCTACTGTATATAAATAAAGTGGATTGGATTGGATTGGTTGTGTTTTCATGGTAAACATTCCATCCCCACACTTTGACACTGAGTTCATTATTTTTAATTTTCATTCACTATAATAAACTCGGTGCTACAATAAACAACTACACAGGCATCAAGTAGCCTCCATGCAAATCAACCTTACTGTTAAGAAAATGTTTGTCTTGATCCCTAAGTTCTGCTTTCACCCTTGAGTTTGTGTGTTGTGGTTGCCATGGGTGCTGACTAGTTTCACCTGCCTCTGATTTGTGTCCGCTACGCTCACCTGCTGCCGGGCACTAATCAGAGAGCTACTTATTCCCGTTTTTCGCCACGCTCAGTCTGGCTTTTTTGTATACACTATGCAACGGTTACGACGTCTACTTTTTGATTCCTATGCCTGTTTGTATGCTAAGCTTTCGCGCTAGCCTTTTCCCTTAGCTTTGCTTCTCGTGCTATCGCCACACACATCTGCATTTTATGCATGATTTATGGACAATAAATAATTTCCTTACCTGAACCTTGCCTCCGGAGTTCCGTCTGCATCTTGGGAGAACGATCCACGCAGTAAAATGCGACCCCGTCGTTACAATTTTAACATTACAAGAAAAAGCCTACAAATAATACAGCTGCAATACTGTTTGTAAACATAAATAATCAATGAAAAAAAAATCTATCAATTGTTGATTGTTTAGCGATGTTCGTGTCCATGATAAATTTATTTTAAGTAGAAATCATTATTATAATTTTTTTTTTTTTAATAGCTAGAGCATAAGAAAACTGTTTACGACTTTTAGAATGTGTTTTTCAACGTTATGAGAGCCCTCTAGACATGAAATAACATTCTATAGTCACTTTACACTCTTTTAAAATTATATAGTAACGCTGCCTGAAGCTGAGCCAATCAGTGGCCACGATGCTGGACAGCGCGTTTTTATTGGTTTGGTCTCCTCTATTGGCCAATACAACTGTAACATTGCAATTTTTTAGTTTATTTCAATCAATCAAAGTGTATTTATACAGCCAATCATCACAAGTGTCTCAAAGGGCTGCACAAGCCACAACGACATCCTCGGCTCAGATCCCACAACAGGGCAAGAAAAAACTGAATGTGGCCACCTTTATGCTTGAAAATGCTTCATTTAGGACAGGGGTCTCAAACTCAATTTACCTGGGGGCCTCTGGATGCAGAAACTGGGTGAGGCTGGGCCGCAAGAAAAGATTTCTTAAAAAAATCTAACATGCACTTTTTAATGAATTCACCTTCTTTGAATGGCTATCCCGCCCTAGCAACATACTTACCAACCCTCCCGATTTTCCCGGGAGACTCCCAAATTCCAGTGCCTCCCGGGGCAACCATTTTCCCGAATTTGTCCCCATTTTCACCCGGTCAACAATATTAAGGGCGTGCCGTGATAGCACTGCCTTTAACGTCCTCTACAACCTGTCGTCGCGTCCGCTTTTTCACCATACAAACAGTGTGCCGGCCCAGTCACATGTTGTATGAGGCTTCTGCAGATACACGTTAGTGACTGCAAAACATACTTGATCAACAGCCATACAGGTCACACTGAGGGTGGCCATATAAACAACTTTAACACTGTTACAAATATGCGCCACACTGTGAACCCACACCAAACAAGAATGACAAACACATTTCGGGAGAACATCCGCACCGTAACACAACTTAAACACAACAGAACAAATACCCAGAACACCTTGCAGCCCTAACTCTTACGGGCAACAATATACACCACCGCTACCACCAAAACCTCGCCCCCCCAAACCCCGCCCACCTCAACCGACGCACGAAGGGGGGGTGTTTATGTGTGGGGGGCAGGGTTGGGGGGCGAGGTTTGGTGGTAGCGGGGGTGTATATTGTAGCCCAGAAGAGTTAGGGCTGCATGGGATTCTGGGTATTTGTTCTGTTGTGTTACGGTGCGGATGTTCTCCCGAAATGTGTTTGTCATTCTTGTTTGGTGTGGGTTCACAGTGTGGCGCATATTTGTAACAGTGTTAAACTTGTTTATACGGCCACCCTCAGTGTGACCTGTATGGCTAATGATCAAGTATGTCTTGCAGTCACTAACGTGTGTCTGCAGAAGCCTCATGCAAAAATTGGGAGGATTGGCAAGGATGACGCTGTCAAGCGCCATTCATATAAAACTGGCGGGCCGCACTAAAATTACATTTTTATATTAAGGTGCGGGCCGCAAAATAACGTCTCGCGGGCATGTCTGAGACCCCTGATTTAGGACAATGTGCTTTAAGAAAAAATGTGTGATGTGGTGTGCGGCAATATTTGAAGCACAATGTGGCGAGGGACGACTGAATACATAAAAACTATAAAAAAAACTGAGCACACTATATAAATGTGAATGGAAAATGGTACTCCCCTACCTGGTGTGTGGACACCTAAACAAGCTACTTAACAAATACATAACAAAACAATGAATCAGAAAAGTTTCCTTTGACTGTTGGTCATTTTATGGGGGTTTGCCTCACTGCTTTCCTGTCTTCCCGCGCCTGTGTTCTCATTTGTCTTTTGTTTCTCCTTGTTAGCTATCGCTTGGACTGGAGGAGGAACTAGAGGCCACCCTTTATCAGCTGCAGGTTTACTGCTGATAGACGCCAGTTCTTTCCTCCAGACTGTTCCCGCACAAGACTATCTTGGACTGCTCTGCTAAACCTTCAAGCAAGACCCTTTTTTGTTCCGTCCTCCACCCTCCCTTTTGGTAATTCGTCTCAGCGTGGCATTTCTCAGCGTGAGTCCAGAGCCCTGCCTCCTTGCCTGGCTGGCTGTTTGATTCTTTATTTTCCATTTGACACTTTTCTGTGTCCCATCGATTTTTGTTATTCTTACAAGCCGTGGCTTAGTACCTGTTTTGATTGAAGGACGTTTTTAGTTACACCTGCTTCTCGCCTTCGCATCTTGAGGTCCAGCATACAAAGCCTTCACAGAAAAAACTGACCTGAAAGAATGGAGCTCGCAGAGGTGGATTCCATTAAGAAGGGCCTCCGTGCTCAGGCCGAGGACCTGGGTTGACAAAAGGACCTGTTTGCTGCACTGGGAGTGGGGGTAAAGGACTTGGCAGATCGTCAAGATGTCCGCATGGGGGCACTCGAGGCCAAACCTAACAAACTCCTGTCAGCCTGGCAGAGCGGCTACTCTGCAACTGTCCCTGCTGTTCCCAGCGCTACTCCACCTGTGGATCCAGCTAGCCAGCCATTGCCGGAAGCTGTCGCCTCGAACCCCAATCCTCTCATCTCCAGACCAGAAAGATTCTCTGCAGACTCCGGGGACGTGCGCCCATTTTTGACCCAGTGTGAACTGCATTTTGAGCTCTAAGCAGTTGCTTTTTTCACAGAGCGCTCCTGCATAACCTTCGTCATCTCTCACCTGTCTGGTAGAGCCAGCCGCAGCATGGGCCACGGCCGAGTGGAATCGACGGCCGGTCATCTGCTCTTCTTATGAAGCGTTTTCAAGATCCTTGGAGTAAGTGTTCCAGCGCAATCCTCTTGGACGTTAGGAACACCTATCCAGCTCAAGCTAAGACAGGGGCGGCGGCATACTTGCGGTCGATAGGGACTCGGACAACTCAGCACTGCTGGATGCTTTCTTCACGGGTCTCGCCAACCCTGCTCCTGACAACCTCGACGACTTGATTGCCATGGTGGTACTCATCAACAAGCGTCTCAAGGAACGAGAGGAGAACAGGATACAGCAGTGTGGGTGCAATGATCGACTCACTCAAGCCGAGAGGAACCTCCACCGCCGGCTGTGCTTGTGTAGGTACTGTGGGCAGACAGATTACTCCTTCTCCCACTGTCCCATATGCCATGACAGCCACCGCACCCCAGTTGTTTCACCCCCTCGTCCTAGTTCCCCGATGGGCGCTTCTACCCAGCCACAGTACCATACGGACACATAGACGGGCCGTTTACAGCTGCCAGGTACGTTTTCTTTTGTCCGATAGAGATACTGATATCACTGCTGTAATAGACTCTGGTTCTACGACTGTTTTATTGACTCTGCTTTTGCTAATCCTCTTGCCATCCCTGTGGGTAAATTACCATCTCCTAAAGTTGTTCGCTCATTCAACAGGGCATCATCTGGTTAGCGTTAAATGACAAACTAAGAATGTTTTCCTTCGCTTGTCAGGAAATCATTATGAGACGATACGTTTTTTTGTCATTCCATCTCGTGCTGCACCTGTAGTGCTTGGGCTCATCTGGCTACGTAAACATAATCCCCATTTCGATTGGTCGAGAGCCTCAATCATTAATGTGTTTTACCAGTCACACTGCCTTAAATTGGCATGTCCACCCACTTGTTCTCACATACACACACCGGAAGAGATTAATATTTCGCTAATTCCTCCCTTGCATCATGACCTCCGAGGGATTTTTAGCAAAGATAGGGCTCTTTCACTATCACCTCGACGTCCTTATGATTGCTGTATTGATCTTCTTCCGGGCGCTGTGCTACCATCTTCATGCCTTTACAAGGTGTCCAAACTCCAGATGGAGTCTCTGGAGCAGTATATTTCCTCCTCGCTTGCCTCAGACATAATTTGTCCCTACTCCTCGCCGGTTGCTGCAAAGTTGTTTTTTTTGTTGAAAAGAGCGACAAATTCCTCCGCCCGTGTATCAATTATCGGGCACTTAACAACATCGTCATCAAGAATAAATATCCTCTACCTTTATTGGATAATGCAATTAATTTGCTGTGTTCAGCTAAATTCTTCACTAAACTCGATCTATGCAATGCTTACCACCTTATAGGGATTCGAGAGGAAGATGAGTGGAAAACAGCCTTCAACACCCCTCTCAGACACTTTAATTACCTTGTTATGCCTTTTGGTCTCACGAACACTCCTGCCGTTTTTCAAGGACTTATAAATGATGTGCTCCATTACATGCTTGGACGGTTTGTGTTTGTCTATTTAGATGACATATTGATTTTTTTTCCACACTGGAGGAGCATATACAGCAGGTCCAGTTAGTTATCCAGAGGCTCCTAGAGAATAGGCTTTTTGTTAAGGCCGAGAAGTGTTTTTTTCACACAGCATCGGCGGCTGTGGTCGAGTGGCCCGCTCCTACCACCAGGAGGCAGCTTCAAAGATTTTTAGGCTTCACCAATTTTTACAGACGCTTTATTGGAAACTTTAGTCGGGTGGCCAAACTTCCTCTTCCTCACTTCCTCTACGGTTACATTTATGTGGACGTCTGATATTAACTCTGCCTTTGAAAATCTGAAATATTTGTTTACTGATGCTCCTGTTCTCATTCACGCGAACCCGCTCCTTGCCACGTCGTCTGACCCCGGCAGAGCGCAATTATGACATTAGGAACAGGGAATTGCTGGCAGTCGTGCTGGTACTGCAGGAGTGGAGGCACTTTCTGGAGGGCTCGGCGCACGCGGATCACAAGAGTCTGTCTTACCGGCGCTCCGCCAAAAGACTCAATTCTCGACAGGCACGATGAACTATGTTTCTAACCCGATTTAACGTCACTCTGACGTTCTGCCCGGGCTCCCAGAACAGCAAACCAGATGCTCTCTCAAGGCTATACGCCCCGCTTGCTGAGGAGGCTCATCAGGAGACAATCGTTCCAGAATCCCGAATTCTAGGGGTGCTTCAGTGGGATGTGGAGAAGCAGGTTGTAGAGGCCCTCAAGGACTGTACTTGTCAGAGTTTGTAGGTGCCGAACCCCAAGATGCAGAGAAGGTGGAAGGCATTGTGCGGGAAAACAAGATTTAATGTTTATAAAATAAAGGAAAAAACACAAACCAGGAACTAGGAACAGGAAACAGGATGCCAGGGAAACAAGAACTGGAAGACGAGGAACAAAAAGACAGCAGACTACAAACAGCTACAGAATATAGCTTACCGCTACCGCATCCAGCTACACTGACAACGACAAGTAGAAATGACAATGATCCAGCAATGACTGGAGGAGAAGGCAGGTTTAAATAGTAGCTGGCTGATTGACACCAGGTGTGGCCAGGTGCCAATCAGCCACAGCTGAGGGGACACAGCACTCAGGGAGACAAGTAGGAAATAAAGACAAAATAAAAGTGCTGGACAGAAAACTAAGACAAACTCAGAGAAAAAACTAAAACACAGTCAAACTGTCAGGGACAAGCCTGACAGTACTTTCCCAGAGGGCTGTACAAAGGGTTGCTTGTTTGTGGTCCCTAAGCCTCGTCCTCACGCCCTGTGCTGGGCGCACAGTTCTAAGATTTCCTGCCACCCCAGAGTCAACAGCACCATCTTCCTCCTGTCGCTGCAATTCTGGTAGCCTTCTTTCAGAACGCATGTGAGGGGGTTTGTGTCCTCTTGCCCAGTCTGTGCACAAAACAAGTCCTGCCACCAGGCACCGGCAGGACTCCTGCGGCCACTCCCCATTCCCTCCCGTCCCTGGTCACATGTGCCTTTGGACTTTGTTACAGAACTGCCGCCTTCTAAGGGCAAAACGATCATTCTCACCCTGGTGGACAGATTCTCAAAGATAGTTCATTTTGTTGCACCGCCTAAATTACCTTCTGCTTTAGAGACTGCTGATCTTATTTGTTGTGTATTTCAACTGCATGGCATTCCCATGGATGTGGTCTCAGATAGAGGACCAAAATTTACGTCAGCAGTCTGGTAGGCCTTCTGCAAGTCCCGGGGGCATTGCCCAGCCTGTCTTCAGGGTACCACCCACAGTCAAACGGCCAGACAGAGCGGGTGAACCAAGATTTGGAGGCAAGAATCTACTGTGTTTGGCATCAGTAACGTGCTTCCTGGTATTTTAATCTCTTGGATTGTGTATGCACATAACACCCTTGTCTGCTCTGTCACAGGGGTATCACGGTTTCAGGCTGCTTTCGGATATCAACCCCCAGCTTTTCCTTCATTAGAGTCACATTATGCTGTGCCCTCAGTGACTGCTCACTGTCTCAACTGGTGCAACATGCAAGCTGCACTGTCACGCACTTCTGAACGCAATCAGCATCTGGCTTATCGTCACCGCACAGCAGCCCCGGACTACAAGACAGGACAGAAGGTTTGGCTGTTATCATGCGACTTACATCTGCACACAGTCTCTAAAAAACTGCTACCCAGATTTATTGCTCCTCAAACTGTGAAGCGGATCCTCTACTCCATTGCTGTTCTGCTTAGATGCCTGAGTCGCTTAAGATACATCCTGCTTTTCATGTTTCCTTCCTCAAGCCGGAAGCCTCCAGCGTTTTGTGTCCTCCAGATGTGCCTCCTCCCAGGCTAGTCGACGGCCATCCTGCTTTCACGGTCAAGGTCATTTTAGATGTGAGAAGGAGGTGTAGTGTTGTCCAGTATCTGGTAGACTGGAAGGGATAAGCTCCCGAGGATCTCTCTTGGGTTTACCGTTACCTCATCCTTGACCCCACCCTCTTGTCTGATATTTACTGTCGCTTTGCCAAAAATACGGGTAAGCCACCAGGTGGTGTCCATTAAAGAGGGGGGGGGGGGGGGAACTGTTACATTCTTTGTTCTTGCCTCACTGCTTTTCTGTCTTCCTGCGCCTGTGTTCTCATTTGTCTGTTTTCTCTCCTCGGTAGCCATTGCTTGGAGTAGAGGCGGAGCTAAAGGACGCACCTGAGGCTGATTGCTTGCCACCCTCTATAAGCTGCAGGTGTACTGCTCAGAGATGCCAGTTCTTTCCTCCAGACTGTTCCCGCACGAGACTCTCCTAGACTGCTCTGCTGAACCTACGAGCAAGACTCTTTGTTTTGAGCCGTCCTCTTACCATTCTCCCTTTTGGTAATTCGTCTCAGCCCGGCGTCTCTCAGCGTGAGTACAGAGCCCTGCCTCCTCGCCTGTTTGTTTCTTTGTTTCTTTATTTTTGCCATGGGACACTTTTCTGTATACCATCGCCTTTTGCTATTCCTGTGAGCCGTGGCTTAATACCTGTTTTGATTAAAATAAAATGTTTCTTACACCTGCTTTCCGCCTTGCCATCTTGGGGTCCAGCATACAAAGCCGTCACAATTTCCAGTGAAGGCAGTGGGCAATTTGTATTTAAAACCTCTCCCAAACAAACAGCTCACAAATGCCAATTGGTTTTGGTGGTTCACTTCAAAAAGCCGCTCAAAAGACTCCACTCGTTCACAAACGTCACATACCTAATCACCTCTAGTTTATTGAAATAAAACGTTGGCAGTAATATTCCAATAGGGGGCAGCACACTGCCATTGGCCTTTAAAGGTATTGAATTCTCTTTATATGAGTCTGTAACCGTATTTTGACTGAAGGTTGCAACACAGCATTCTCCTAATCCACTATCCAGTGTGTGTTATATATGTGTCAATCAAATGCATTCTCCATATGTCGTCCTAACAACCATCTGTCTGCTGAAAGTGGCATGTATATCTTTGTTAGACGCTTCATAAAAGCAAACGGGTAGAAAACGAGCCAACAATACGTCCCAGTAATGGTGCGGAGTATGAGGTCAAGAAGATTCCTCCAAAGGGCCGTGTTGTTTTCTTATTCTGTCATCAGCTTTTACTGAAGTGTCATAAGGCGTTTGACTGTAAATCTCGGTGACCTTGAAGACACCAGAGAAAGCGCAGATCCGTAAACCAATCATTGCACAGCTGCCCCTGTCAGCCACGCTTGTGTTCACACAGTCAACGTCTGCATTTCCTGATGTTGAACAGAGGAAGGAAGGAGGAGGGAACTGCTTCACAGACGCTTTTAAAATACCGCTATTGGAAGTGTATTAATGAGAAGATTTATATTCCAGCAGCTCTGTTCACTGTAGCTTCTAATATTTTATCCCTTGCATATAGCATGTTGCAAAATATCATCAGTACCTCACCTTCCGAGCTTAATTGGTTCAGTGACGGAGCTCTTAACTTAAAACACTTGTATCTTAAGTGAAAGTATCCAATTGGAATGAGCTGAAGTCAATTTAATTGCTGCTTGACCCCACAAAAGCAGCACACTTAAACACATAACATACCTTTTTAAAAAACGTTTAGATAATAGGTGGGGTTGCAATCACGTGACCTAGAGCAGTGTTTTTCAACCACTGTGCACTAGTGTACCGTGAGATATTGTTTGGTGTGCCGTGGGAGATTATGTAATTTCACCTAATTGGGTTAAAAATATTTTATGCAAACCAGTAGTTATAATCCGCAAATAATGTGTCGTTGTTGAGTGTCTGTACTGCCTAGAGCTCGGCATATCAGCAGGTAGCTAATTGCTTTGTAGATGTCGGGAAGACGGTTTGTCATGATCACAATATGCGGGAGGCAGAGTGCAGGTAAAAAGGTGTCTAATGCTTAAACCAAAAATAAACAAAAGGCGAGTGCCGCTAAGAAAAGGCATTGAAGCTTAGGGATGGCTATGCAAAACGAAACTAAAACTGAACTGGCTGCAAAGTAAGCAAAAACAGAATGCTGGACGACAGCAAAGACTTACAGCGTGTGGAGCAGACGGCGTCTACAAAGTACATCCGTACATGACAATCAACACCAAAATAGGAGCGCAAGACAAGAACTAAAACACTACACACCGGAAAACACCAAAAAAATCCAAATAAGTCAGGGTGTGATGTGACAGGTGGTGACAGTACACCTACTTTGAGACAAGAGCTATAGTGATGCATGCTTGGTTATGGTTTGAATTCATATTCAACAATTGCGAGAACTACTTTTTATCGTCAATATCGGCTGCTGAGTTTATTTTTTTTATGTTTCCTGCTCGCGGTGTGCCTCAGGATTTTTTCAATGAAAAAAATGTGCCTTGACTCAGAAAAGGTTGAAAAACACTGACCTAGAGACACATTCGGGCACTGCTGGCTTTGAGGCGATGGTCTCAGCCCCATTAGGCTATTGTTTATTAACCTGAATCCATGCAGATGTAGGCCTATTTTGAAAGGTTTAGAGGCAACAAGAGCACCGAAATAAATCAGGATTTTAAGCAACAGAACGGCAACAATGCAAAAATATCAGCCATTTAAAAAATGAACTTGTTCATGAACACATCTCCTTCACGATGAGCGAGTGTAATAAAAGCGAATCAACTTCAAGTACAGTGTTGCTGCCTGTGCTTTTAGCTCAACAGTAGTACGCTGGCCTTTTACGGGCGGCGAAGTGGGCTCGAGCAGTAAGTAAAATCAACGCAGTCGAGAGAGAGAGAGTGTACACAATCTACTCAGTGGCCAAGTGGTTAGAGTGTCCGCCCTGAGATGGGTAGGTTGTGAGTTCAAACCCCGGCCGAGTCATACCAAAGACTATAAAAATGGGAGCCATTACCTCCCTGCTTGGCACTCAGCATCAAGGGTTGGAATTGGGGGTTAAATCACCAAAAATGATTCCCGGGCGTGGCCACCGCTGCTGCTCACTGCTCCCCTCACCTCCCAGGGGGTCATCAAGGGTGATGGGTCAAATGCAGAGAATAATTTCGCCACACCTAGTGTGTGTGTGTGACAATCATTGGTATTTTAACAATCACTAGACAAAGCTGAGCTCTGTATGATCAACAGCCATGAACACCAATCATTGCATTCCGTCGTCAAAATCGGGGGGCCCTGATTGGTTGGGGCCCCTGGGCTTCAGGCCAGGTAATCCCGTGCATTTAGGTTACCTTGATGAGGACAGACAGGCGCTCATTACTTTGCTCACTTAAAGGGGAAGTGCACTTTTTGGGGAATTGTGCCTATCATTCACAATCCCAATGTCAGACAAGAACACATACAGTATGTTTCTTTGTTTTATGCATTCTAATTTGTAAAATACGACAAGTACAAGGTGGCTAGCAAGTAGCAATGCCTAAAGGCCTTTAAAAAAACATCCAAACACTACCAACAAGTCTCCATTTACATCTTGTGACCTGAATATTAACCAAACATTGGTGATATTGTTATTATAATGCAGACAAACTATTTTTTAGTCTATTTGCCTGTTTGAAATGATTGTCACGGCGTGGACTATGGTGTGTTTGTTTTCCCGAGATGCAAGTAAAGCTGGACTGGTCATGGCGTGAAGGTAAATACATATTTAATAATAACACTCAAAGGAACAAAAAGCGCGCTCAAGTCGGATGTACAATCTTGACTAATGAAACAAAAAGACTTGCACGTGGGCAAAAAACTGTGAACAATTAAACAAAAACACTAACTGTGGCATTAATAGAAAAAACGTACGTGGACATGGCATGAAGTGCGCAGAGGTAGACAGAGTGTGACAGGGGTAAGAATGCGGGATTTCGCCAGAAAGACAAACTGAAAACAATGAACTTAAATACTACAGACATGATTAACGAAAACAGGTGCGTGACTCAAAACGTGAAAGAAGTGCGTGACGTGACAGGTGAAAACTAATGGTTGCTATGGTGACAAAACAAAAGTGCACAAAAAGTCCAAAAACCAAAACGAACATGACCAAAACAAAAACATGATCACACAGACATGACAGAGCCCCTCCCTTAAGGACAGATACCAGATGTCCAAAAAGAGAAAAAAAAAAAAACAAGAGTCATGGGAGGGCGGGAGGGGGACATGGCGGTGGGTCGCCAGCCCAAGTGGCCCCGAATCCACCGAGGCAAAGTCAAGTGGCGGCGGCGAGTGGAACGCCGCTGCAGCAGGCGAGGCGGGCGCCCAGGGATTGGCCACATTCGTGGCCGACTGGGAGGTGGGCGCACTTGGCGTGGCGGGCGACCAGGTAGCGGCCATATCCGTAGCCGACGAGGAGGCAGGCGCGTCGTCATCGTGGCAGGCGTGGCTTGGCGTGGTGAGTCAGGCGGCGAAGCTCGGCGTGGCGCGTCAGGCGGCGAAGCTCGGCGTGGGTCTTGGTCTTGGTCTTGGCGTGGGTCTTGGTCTTGGCATGGCAGGTCTTGGTCTTGGCATGGCGGGTCTTGGTCTTGGCATGGCGGGTCTTGGTCTTGGCATGGCGGGTCTTGGTCTTGGTCTTGGCATGGCGAGTCTTGGTCTTGGTCTTGGCATGGCGAGTCTTGGTCTTGGTCTTGGCATGGCGAGTCTTGGTCTTGGCATGGCGGGTCTTGGTCTTGGTCTTGGCATGGCGGGTCTTGGTCTTGGCATGGCGGGTCTTGGTCTTGGTCTTGGTCTTGGCGTGGAGGGTCTTGGTCTTGGTCTTGGTCTTGGCGTGGAGGGTCTTGGTCTTGGTATGGAGCTGGTGCTAGCCTTGGTGCGGCAACAGGTGCTAGCCTTGGTGCGGCGACAGGTGCTAGCCGTGGTGCTGCGACAGGTGCTAGCCGCGGTGCTGCGACAGGTGCTAGCCGTGGTGCTGCGACAGGTGCTAGCCGTGGTGCTGCGACAGGTGCTAGCCATGGTGCTGCGACAGGTGCTAGCCGTGGTGCTGCGACAGGTGCTAGCCGTGGTGCTGCGACAGGGGCTAGCCTTGGCTCTGGTGCTAGCCTTGGCGCTAGCCGTGGTGCAGCTACTGGTGCTAGCCTTGGTGCAGGTGGAGGTGGCCTAGCTGGGGGTTGCGGCTTGGCATGGTGAAAGACCGGTGGTGGTGGCCGTGCTGGAGGCTGTGGCTTGGCAGGTCGGAAGACTGGTGGTGGCGGCCGTGCTGGAGGCTGTGGCTTGGCATAGTGATGCAGAGCCACCCCACCTGAACAATTCCCAGCCCTAGCCCCCCCCCCCCCCTCAAGGGGCGTATACCAGATGCGCTCCCTGCGGTCTGGAACTCCCTCTAGGGGTGGGCGGAGGGAGGACAGGAGGGGGGACGAAACTTCCCCTTTAAATTGGCCACAATGTTTTTCCTTATCCCCCACCTGGGGTTGTGTGGGCGGAAAAAAAGAAAAAAATTGTGACGGGGGCGGGACTTGAGTCTTGGGGGGCGGGGCATGAGTCTTGGGGGGCGGGGCATGAAATTTGGGACGTGGCTTGGACTGATTAGACCTGATTTCTAAAAACATGTTTTGATAATGTTTTATCAAAGACATGGCATTAGAGTTTTTAGCTGGAGGCGGGTGATTTAAAGAAAAAGTATCGAAAAAAAAATCCTGGGCTGTGATGTCATCCAGGGGAAGCCGGGCAGACTGCTGCTTGCTTCCGCCCGGAGGGGGCGGGGCTTGTGGGAGCGGCGTGTCCTGCTGGCTTGCGGAAGTTCTTCCTGACGTCCCTCTCCTTTGGCGGCGCTTCCGTGGCTGTGGAGACGCGTTAGCGTCGTCATGGCACACGGAGCTCATCGGCACCAGTTTGCCGCCAGGACCCCAAATGAGATCCTTGCGCTCCATGGGGGAATAGCGAAGCGTCTCGGCTTCCATGGCGCGGCGGACCTCCCACGTTGCCTCGTCCAAACTGTCCAACTTTCTCGCGGAAAAACTATGTTGCTGGCGAAATCTGTCACGGCGTGGACTATGGTGTGTTTGTTTTCCCGAGATGCAAGTAAAGCTGGACTGGTCATGGCGTGAAGGTAAATACATATTTAATAATAACACTCAAAGGAACAAAAAGCGCGCTCAAGGCGGATGTACAATCTTGACTAATGAAACAAAAAGACTTGCACGTGGGCAAAAAACTGTGAACAATTAAACAAAAACACTAACTGTGGCATTAATAGAAAAAACTTACGTGGACATGGCATGAAGTGCGCAGAGGTAGACAGAGTGTGACAGGGGTAAGAATGCGGGATTTCGCCAGATGGACAAACTGAAAACAATGAACTTAAATACTACAGACATGATTAACGAAAACAGGTGCGTGACTCAAAACGTGAAACAGGTGCGTGACGTGACAGGTGAAAACTAATGGTTGCTATGGTGACAAATCAAAAGTGCACAAAAAGTCCAAAAACCAAAACGAACATGACCAAAACAAAAACATGATCACACAGACATGACAATGATAGGTTGCTGATATATGTTAAAGGTTCTGAAATCTCCTCAACAACCTTTTTTATTGTTTCCATGTCAATTCCGTTACAATGATTTGGGGTCTTGGATTTCCGTTTAAATCCTCTATTGTGACACCTTTGAGGAACATCGAGTTGGGATTTCTGTCTATAGTGAATAATTATATGTAAGTTATCACACAACTCTTATGCTTAAAGGCCGTTGTTATAGTTATTATCAACTGTGCTGAAGTTGTACTTTTCTATCTGTGCAAAGGGACGACTCGCAATCCAAGATTGCGAGTCGTCTCGTATCAGTGTTTGTGTCCCGAACATCGAGTACCGTGACGCAGACAAAGCAGAGACAGTGCGATATCACGAGTTTCAGCACATTTGCATTTCTGAATAATCATATATTGTGTCCAATTGGGGCTGCTGGAATTACCCCCCTTCCTTCAGAAGCAGCCTCAGTGATGTAACCAGGGACCTCCCAAATAAATAGAGGAGCACGTGGGTCTGGACCTTAGAGCGTGGTGGGAGATTGTAACTGAGTGTGCAGCCCCAAACGTCTCTCCTCATTGAGCCAAATTGAACTTTGTCTCTGCATGATTCCTTGCTTTTTGTCTGTTTAATAGATGTCGTCAGTGTTTTAACCTGACATATAGTGTCTTCATGTCCTCAACTGACTCGGGATCTGGAATCCATTCCTCCAGATTTTGTCCAATGTTCACAAAGTACTTATTGAACTTTAACAGTCACATTAGGTCAATAACATCAGCAACTTTTTACTGCCTGAATAACATTTCCAAAATCAGTACAACATTGTCTAAATCAGACTTGGAAAGACTAATCCATACCTCTGCCTCCAGCGAGTTAGACTCCTGTAATGGCCTTCTCACCGGGCTCTCTAAACAAGATGTAAAGCTGCTGCAGTACATCCAAAAGCTGCTGCACAAGTCCTGACTAGAACCAGGAAATACGACCGTATTAGTCCAGTGCTTAGGTCACTGCACTGGCTTCCTGTTGCTCAGAGAATAAACTTTAAAACAGCTTTGCTTGGTCTTGTGCCAAAGTACGTCTCTGACATGTTAGAACCATATGAACCGTCTCCGGCTTTGAGAACCTCATGGAGTCGACCAAACATGATGATACTGCGTTTTATGCTTCTAAAACAGTGGTTCTTAACCTTGTTGGAGGTACCGAACCCCACCAGTTTCATATGCGCATTCACTTAACCCTTCTTTAGTGAAAAATAAAATGTTGTTTTTTTTCAAATTCAAGACAAAGTTATATGTTTTTGGTAACACTTTAGTATGGGGAACATATTCTAAGTAACAAAGACTTAATTTAGATTTTTTGGACACTAGGGGAACATATTCTAAGTAACAAAGACTTAATTTAGAGTTATTTGGTTAGGGTTAGAGGGTTAGGGTTATAATAAAGCCATGCCGAATAAGGCATTAATAAGTACTTAATAATGACTAGTTAAGAGCCAATATGTTACTAATTTGTATGTTAATAAGCAACTAATTAATGGTGAATATGTTCCCCATACTAAAGTGTTACCATGTTTTTTTACTGGTGCACAAAATGAACCGTGCATGAACATCACCTTGTTCAAACAACAAAACCAACACAGTGCATAAACTCACATCAAATTACACACCTGCAAATCAGTCTGACTTCTGCTGTTGCCGTATCCGTAATACGACGTTAGGGAGAAGATTTTATTTACACGATGAGTCGGGTGTGTTTTGACCTCCGCCGAACCCCTGAGCCCGACTCACCGAACCCCTAGGGTTCGATCGAACCCAGGTTAAGAACCACTGTTCTAAAATCTGGAATAGTCTTCCTGAAGTTGTTAGATGGGAGTCAATGTTGGCAATGTTCAAATCCAGGCTGAAAACACTGTTATTTAATTGTGCAATAGACAACTGAAGGTATTTTTTCTGTGGCAGAGGGGTTAGTGCATCTGCCTCACAATACGAAGGTCCTGAGTAGTCTGGGGTTCAATCCCGGGCTCGGGATCTTTCTGTGTGGAGTTTGCATGTTCTCCCCGTGACTGCGTGGGTTCCCTCCGGGTACTCCGGCTTCCTCCCACCTCCAAAGACATGCACCTGGGGATAAGTTGATTGGCAACACTAAATTGGCCCTAGTGTGTGGATGTGAGTGTGAATGTTGTCTGTCTATCTGTGTTGGCCCTGCGATGAGGTGGCGACTTGTCCAGGGTGTACCCCGCCTTCCACCCGATTGTAGCTGAGATAGGCTCCAGCGCCCCCCCGCGACCCCAAAGGGAATAAGCGGTAGAAAATGGATGGATGGATGTTTTTGTGATTGCCTTTTCTGATTTCAATTTGAAAAAATTTAGTTTTTGCCTTCTTTGAATTTTCTGTAAAGCACTTTGGAATTGCCTTGTGTATGGTTGTGTGCTCCATAAATAAACTTGCCTTGCCTTTATATAGTGATGGGCAAGCTACTTGGAAAATGTAGTAAGCTAAGCTACAAGTTACTCTCGATTAAATGTAGCTAAGCTACAGGGGAAGCTATCCCCAGAGAATAGTAGCAAGGTACTCTACAAGCTACACAGCAAAAGTAGCTTGCTACATTAAAGCTACATTATATAAATATATAAATTAATATACAACGTTCCACCAAACAAGAGAAAAAATTAGAGATGTCCGATAAATGCGTTAAAATGTAATATCGGAAATTATCGGTATCGTTTTTTTTATTATCGGTATCGTTTTTTTTTTTGTTTGTTTGTTTTTTTGTTTTTTTTTATTAAATCAACATAAAAACACAAGATACACTTACAATTAGTGCACCAACCCAAAAAGCCTCCCTCCCCCATTTACACTCATTCACACAAAAGGGTTGTTTCTTTCTGTTATTAATATTGTGGTTCCTACATTATATATCAATATATATCAATACAGTCGGCAAGGGATACAGTCCGTAAGCACACATGATTGTGCGTGCTGCTGCTCCACTAATAGTACTAACCTTTAACACTTAATTTTACTAATTTTCATGAATTACTAGTTTCTATGTAACTGTTTTATATTGTTTTACTTTCTTTTTTATTCAAGAAAATGTTTTTAATTTATTTATCGTATTTTATTTTATTAATTTTTTTTAAAGTACCTTATCTTCACCATACCTGGTTGTCCAAATTAGGCATAATAATGTGTAATAATAATAGTAATAATAATTCCACGACTGTATATATCGGTTGATATCGGTATCGGTTGATATTGGTATCGGTAATTAAAGAGTTGGACAATATCGGAATATCGGATATCGGCAAAAAGCCATTATCGGACCTCCCTAAAAATAACTATGAAGGATAAAACACTGAATATTGACAACATATGAACGTCACACCCCCTCTCCATCCACATATTTTACAATCAAGCGAAACGCAACAAAAATGCAACAAACACAGCGAAAAAAAATAACCCCAGCTACAATCTGATGTATGTGATACATCACTAAGCTTTAGAACTTTGTTGTAAAAATCTCCTTCCACATTTCAGGCCCTGGAAACACTCTGTGGAAACGCTCCCCAACCACACTGCTTGGTGCCTCGTATGAACTGCTGAGACTTAGATGACCATAGTAACTAATTAGATGACCATAGTAACTAATTACATTACCATAGTAACTAGTATATCATGCAAAAGTGCAGATTCCAAGCATTGAAAGACTTAGTATAGTTGAAGACTTACGGTCATTAGAAAACATCACTGCACATCATAATGGCAGCTACACTTTACATCTTAAAGATCTAAAAAAAATATTTGTGAATGTCTGGGGCATACTTGCCAACCTTGAGGGGCGTGGTCGGGGGTGGGGGGGCGTTGTTGGGGGCGGGGTGTGGTTGGGGGCGTGGTTAAGAGGGGAGGAGTATATTTACAGCTAGAATTCACCAAGTCAAGTATTTCATATACATATATATATATATATATATATATATATATATATATATATATATATATATATATATATATATATATATATATATATATATATATATATATATATTTATATTTATATATATACACACATAACACTCATCTACTCATTGTTGAGTTAAGGGTTGAATTGTCCATCCTTGTTCTATTCTCTGTCACTATTTTTCTAACCATGCTGAACACCTTCTCTGATGATGCATTGCTGTGTGGCACGCACAAAAGTGCTTTCATCAAATGCACTAGAATCTGGAATCTTCCATCTCTCCCGAGCGTGGCCCAAAACCGGTCAATCTTTCCTTCTTGAGGAAGATCTTCACTGCCAAGCACTTGGTACTCCACTACTTCTTCCCGGAGGCTATCCAGGACCAATCGCAGCTGCGGCTTGTAACTTAAAAGCGTATTTCTTCATCTTACTCGTCGGCGTCGCCATGGCTGTATCTTCCTCATTCTTCTGCTTCATCTCCTTGTTGTGTGCACAGTTGTGCACTGCACTCTCTAAAAGCCCTAGATCTTATTGTCACATATGCATGTAAAGTAGATGGCAGTATTGTCCTGTTTAAGAGTGTCACAACATTGCTGTTTACGGCAGACGAACTGCTTTACGGTAGACGAAAACGTGACTGCTGTTGTTGTGTGTTGTTGCCGCGCTGGGAGGACGTTAATGAAACTGGCTAACAATAAACCCACATAAGAAACCAAGAACTCGCCCTCGATCATTCTACAGTTATAACGTCATTGGGCTGGCACGCTGTTTATATTGTGGGAAAGCGGACGTGAAAACAGGTCAGATCCGCATGGAGCTGGAGAGGGCGTGGCCTCCTGTTCGGCCTGAATTTCGGGAGATTTTCGGGAGAAAATTTGTCCCGGGAGGTTTTTGGGAGAGGCGCTGAATTTCGGGAGTCTCCCGGAAAATCCGGGAGGGTTGGCAAGTATGGTCCGGGGGGCCAGATTGAAAAGCTTAATGGGCCGAATGTGGCCCCCGGGCGTTAATTTGCGCAGATCTGCTATAAGAGCCTGACCTGTTGATTTAATATGAATAAATTCTGCAAAATGTATGTGCCAGAATCACTAATGACCACTTGGCAACCTCGTCCAAAGTAAATAACGATATGTGCTGCGTCTTTGGATCACCAAAGTCAACGAGCAACATGTGTCAGTCTTGTATTGTTTTTGAATGTCCTCTAAAACACATGTAGCCATAGATTACCTGCAGTATAAACGCAGCCAGGTTGTATCTGCCTTGAACTGCGTGTGGTTCCTCTCAAAGAAGGGATGGTGTTTGATGGGGAGAGAGAACACAGATGAACTGGAGCCTCGCAGACAATGTATTCTCGGTCCATTTCCATGCAGCATCCAGGAATAGAGATTAGCATCGAGCCATCAGCAGCGCCGCAGTCCCTCCCGACCCCGCTTTCGCTGTCAGGCCGCCGCCTCCCCCGCTTGTCAGGTGCTCCGACGAGGAGCTGTAAAAACCTTTTCCCCCTCTCCTTAACAACTGCAAAACAACACGCACACACCCACGGCTGAGCTCGGGCGCCTGCTTTTCTGAGGCCTCTGACAGGACGTGCTGCAGGCACAAATTGTAATTCATAAAGGTTAAGGGGGTCAATGCCTTTTATTACCAGTCTGAGTGCATCCAGCTTGATGGGGCGGGCATGCAAATGGAACGTCTCAGAGTGTTCTATGCGAGGAAGTCAGACAGCGGGCGCGTGCTCGCTTCTCAATGGGAGAAGGTGTCTAAATGGGGGGTAAGGGTGGGGAGGGGCTGCACTCGCCACCTTCCACCGCCATGTAGGACCACACAGCCACTGCTGGGTTAATTAGACAGTATGACATTGACCCCGGGTAGTTAACGGCCACTTTGATATGTGCTGGCCTGCAATTAATTCATTGTAAAATTCATGTTTTATCATATGGTGAGCTCTGACCTAGAAGCGGCTGCTTTTGACTGGGACCTACACCACACTGATACATTGTACATTTGTATTCTCCGGCATTAGAAAATTAGTATCACTTTTAAACATCCTATGTGTCAAACAATTGTTGTTGTTTTTAAATATTGCAGATGCTGAAATATAAGAAAATAAAAACTGTCGTTATAAAGTTTTGTTTACTGTGATTATTTTAGCACATTTTGTGTTTAAAAGGCAATCTCATTAAACTCTATTCTGCCCTCTGCTGGTAGTTTGCTGGAAATACCCTTCCCTGCCAGGCCTCTCAGCTTTTGAGTGGATGTGATGGCATTTTGACTAGGTTACAAGGGGCTTTCTCAATTTAGGTGCAAATTTGACTCTTTTTTAAAAAAAAAATGTATCATGCAGGACAATGCAAACTCATGGAAGAGGATGATTGCGTTCCAAAAATGAGCTCGAAAAGCAAAATTGGGACAATGTGCGCATGAAAAAGAGGTTGAGGTTTCTTAAACAAGTTCCTAATACTTTATGACAAACATTGTCCATGGAAACCACTCAGTAGAAAGCAGATGAAAGAATAATCAACCTTGGATGACAAAAAGATTAAAAAAAAATGCTTGCAATAAGAAGAATGCATTATATAGAAAATGTATAGCACAAAGAACTACAGAGGCAGAAAATAAGTACAAAAAGTATAAAAACAAGCTAACTAGCTGGAGAGGTTGCCCTCTAGTGCAGTGATTCTTAACCTTGTTGGAGGTACCGAACCCCACCAGTTTCATATGTGCATACCCTTCTTTAGTGAAAAATAAAATGTTTCTTTTTTGTTTAATTCAGGAAAAAGTCATATGTTTTTTTACTGGTGCACAAAATGAACCGTGCATGAACATCACCTTGTTCAAAGAACAAAACCAACACAGTGCATGAACTCCACAACAAATTACACACCTTACACACATTACCATGGATTGATTAACGTGGACCCCGACTTAAACAAGTTGAAAAACACATTCGGGTGTTACCATTTAGTGGTCAATCAAACAACCTGCAAATCAGATTGAAAATTAGGGGGAACATTGTTGGGTCCATAATACGCTGATAGGGAGAAGTTTTTATTTACACGATAAGTCGGATGTGTCTTTACCTCCGTGGCGGAGGCTCCGCCGAACCCCTGAGGCCGACTCACCCAACCCCTAGGGTTCGATCGAACCCAGGTTAAGAACCACTGCTCTAGTGGGTTCCTCGGACCACCACACACTGCCACAAAAGCCCGGATTTCTGGGTACAACACTGTTTTATTTGCATACAGATTGCTCGGCTTTTGCTTTCCAGCAAAATGTCTTTCTTTTCAGAGTCCGTGTCTCTCTCTCTCTCTCTGGCTCCCACTCCAACTCCAACAACGTGTCTCGCCCCGGCTGCTGCTAATAAAGGCGACAGGTGATTAGATAACAAGGCCCACCTGGGCCATCTACTCACCTGTCGCTGTCTTCGAGGCCGGTCCAGGCACACCCCGTTCCGCGGCAGGCCCGCAGGCCATGCCCCCCTCCACACTAGCATACTGTGAACATGTAGAAAAGGTTTCTCATAGTCATCCTATTGGGTTGAGTTTTTTCTTGCCCTGATGTGGGATCTGAGCCCAGGATGTCGTTGTGGCTTGTGCAGCCCTTTGAGACACTTGAGATTTAGGGCTATATAAGTAAACATTGATTGATAGAAAATAATATTACAGTCAATTATTAGACAGGAACAAAAACAATATAAGAGCAACATGGGGTGTCCTCAATAACATTATTAAAAATGGCACTAAGAGGGATTAAGCAAAGAAATCAAACAATGTACTAATATGATCCACTTCAAGAAACTCTTCAAACTTAAAGTGTTTACAAAGTACAAAAAAAAAGAACCATGATAAACATTCTGAATTTATTTCATCCATCCATTAATTTTCTAGATAATCTTATTTATCTCACCATAAGAAATATAACTTACTTCACTCATTATTTTTTATTTATTGTTATTACTTATGAAGTATATTGTGAATAAATTGAGAACAGGAAGCGAACAAAAGATTTAGCAACTGTTATGTAAAGGAAAAGGGGTAGGATTAAATAAGCTCTGCTTCTTCCTACTCTTTTTCCAACATGTTGAATAGAGAAACTTGAAATTGTGATGTATCATGTTGTATGCATGCATGTGTGATGCATCATGTTGTATGCATGTATATGTGATGTATCATGTTGTATGCATGCATGTGTGATGCATCATGTTCTATGCATGCATGTGTGATGTATCATGTTGTATGCATGCATGTGTGATGCATCATGTTATATGCATGCATATGTGATGTATCATGTTGTATGCATGCATGTGTGATGTGTGATGTTGTATGCATGCATGTGTGATGTTGTATGCATGCATGTGTGATGTATCATGTTGTATGCATGCATGTGTGAAGTATCATGTTGTATGCATGCATGTGTTAAATATCATGTTGTATGCATGCTTGTGTGATGTGTCATGTTGTATGCATGCATGTGTGATGCGTCATGTTGTATGCATGAATGTGTGATGTATCATGTTGTATGCATGCATGTGTGAAGTATCATGTTGTATGCATGCATGTGTGATGTGTCATGTTGTATGCATGGTTGTGTGATGTGTCATGTTGTATGCATGCATGTGTGATGCGTCATGTTGTATGCATGAATGTGTGATGTATCATGTTGTATGCATGCATGTGTGATGTTGTATGCATGCATGTGTGATGTTGTATGCATGCATGTGTGAAGTATCATGTTGTATGCATGCTTGTGTGATGTGTCATGTTGTATGCATGCATGTGTGATGTGTCATGTTGTATGCATGAAAGTGTGATGTATCATGTTGTATGCATGCATGTGTGATGTATCATGTTATATGCATGCATTTGTGATGTATCATGTTGTATGCATGCATGTGTGATGTATCATGTTGTATGCATGCATGTGTGATGTATCATGATGTATGCATGGATGTGTGATGTATCATGTTATATGCATGCATTTGTGATGTATCATGTTGTATGCATGCATGTGTGATGTATCATGTTGTATGCATGCATGTGTGATGTATCATGTTGTATGCATGCATGTTCCAAATAAACTCAACTCAAAAAAAACCTCAAACATATGTCGCTAAATGTATGCATCTAGTTAGAAGAATATCATAGCTGTTATCCAGAATTAATGTGTGCACTTATAGGTGTGGCATCATGCGTGCAGTAAAAGTGTTAAAAGATACCTGCGGCGCCACCAGGAAAATGTTTCCCTTAAAAGTCAGCGTGCAGCAAAGAGCGACTCCCTGTGCTCATTACCTATCCATCACAGAGCAGCTGCTGCCGAGTCATTCATCATGATTACAAGTCCGCCTGGTGTTGGTAGCCTACATCTTCTCCATCAGCTCGGTGTGTGTTTCCTGCACACGTGCGGCCCTGAGCCACTACTCCCTCAGGGCTGCACGGCGGCTAAATTGACACCACACACCAGGGTGACAGTATAGTGGACACGGACAAGAAGCTTTTGTTTTGAAGGAAAACACTTAAGCTGAACAAGGTCTAATTATTTGATCTTACTGCAGTACTCTGCCCTGACTGACTAGTACTCTATAATAACAAATACCATCCATGCACAAGATCTTGTATAAACTAACCCAAAGCTGTGTTATTATCCTTGGGCTGTTGTTTCCAGTGGCCTAGTGGTTAGAGTGTCCGCCCTGTAATCGGTAGGTTGTGAGTTCAAACCCCGGCCGAGTCATACCAAGGACTAAAAAAATGGGAGCCGTTGCCTCCCTGCTTGGCGCTCAGCATCAAGGGTTGGAATTGGGGGTTAAATCACCAAAAGTGATTCCCGGACGCGGCCACCACTGCTGCTCACTGCTCCCCTCACCACCCAGGGGGTGGAGCAAGGGGATGGGTGCAGAGGACACATTTCACCACACCTAGTGTGTGTGTGACAATCATCGGCACTTTAACTTTAAAAGAAATGCCTTTTCAATGTTGTATTGCAATAATTGAAAAAAAAAAAAAAAGTAAAGTTGAGACTTAGAATTTGTACAGGCAGTTTTGTTTCTCATTTTGCTAATTTAGAACTGTGCGAATTACTTTTTCTGAATCCCAACTATATTTGCTATATTTTTAGACAAAATAGCTTTATTTTGCGATACATCTATAACACTTTACATTTGAAAATGTTCAGCTTCTCATAGAATGATGTAAAAAATAAGATTTAAAAATGTTATGCAGTTAGTGAAACACCATACATGTATGCATATAGAATATAAAGTGATCCCTAAATTTGTGTTGGTTACAATATACCAGTATTTCTCAAACTGTGGTACGTGTACCACTAGTGGTACTCGGGTTCCAACTAGTGGTACGACAAAAAAAAAATCACTTGATTAAATATTCAAACACAGTGTTACTGTTCAAACTGTGTGTAAAGTTACAGTGCCCAAAAGTATTAAATATACTTGTTGAAACAAACCTCTGCCTTGTTTTTTTGTTTTTAATGTATTCTATGCCACTGTATTTTAATGTTGGTCATTATGGTGGTACTTGATGAATACTTAGGTCATCTATGCCACTGTATTTTTAATGTTGGTCAATATATATATATATATATATATATATATATATATATATATATATATATATATAATATAATATATATATATATATATATATATATATATATATATATATATATATATATATATATATATATATATATATACAAACCCTGTTTCCATATGAGTTGGGAAATTGTGTTAGATGTAAATATAAACGGAATACAATGATTTGCAAATTCTTTTTCAACCCATATTCAATTGAATGCACTACAAAGACAAGATATTTGATGTTCAAACTCATAAACTTTATTTTTTTTTTGCAAATAATAATTAACTTAGAATTTCATGGCTGCAGCACGTGCCAAAGTAGTTGGGAAAGGGTATGTTCACCACTGTGTTACATGGCCTTTCCTTTTAACAACACTCAGTAAACGTTTGGGAACTGAGGAGACACATTTTTTAAGCTTCTCAGGTGGAATTCTTTCCCATTCTTGCTTGATGTACAGCTTAAGTTGTTCAACAGTCCGGGGGTCTCCGTTGTGGTATTTTAGGCTTCATAATGCGCCACACATTTTCAATGGGAGACAGGTCTGGACTACAGGCAGGCCAGTCTAGTACCCGCACTCTTTTAGTATGAAACCACGTTGATGTAACACGTGGCTTGGCATTGTCTTGCTGAAATAAGCAGGGACGTCCATGGTAACGTTGCTTGGATGGCAACATATGTTGCTCCAAAACCTGTATGTACCATTCAGCATTAATGGCGCCTTCACAGATGTGTAAGTTGCCCATGTCTTGG